>NW_011494819.1:786364-809587 GCF_000754665.1 Bison bison bison | reverse complement strand
TAATGCTGGGAAAGACTGAAGGCAGGAGAAGGGGATGACAGAGGATGAGATGGCTGGATGGCCTCACCGACTCAATGGACATGAGTTTGAGTAAGCTCTGGGAGTTGGTGATGGACAGGGAGGCCTGGCATGCTGCAGTCCATGGGGTTGCAAAGAGTCGGACACAACTGAGCGACTGAACTGTAGGTCCGCGAGCACATAAATAAAGAAGATGGGCCACACCCAGCCAGTTTTCTACAGATCCTTCTCTCTGTCTCCTTACAGAGATAAATACTGGCCCTTTCTTAGCTTCAGTGGACCCTAAGTCAGGGTGAGTTCAGGCCTTTACATCCACATGGAAACTGAAGTAGACTTTATGGGAAGAGTGAGTCTTACACTTAACAGCTGCCTGGTGGAATATCAAGAACGTAAGGGAGGGTTCTTTTCTAGTAAAATATACTAAGGACTCTGCTTGGGAATAGAGCTAAATGCCTCTAGAAACAGGCAAAATGCTGTTACACATTTAGAGGAAAATCTAAAAGGGCATGCACCCCAGGGAGAGGGAACATGCTGGTCTAAATTTGTGTCAAGGTGTGAATGATTAGTGACAGATCTCTTCCTGAGAAGAAACTTTCATAGTGGTTGGACAACAAATAGAAAATGGAAAGACTCTACCAAAAAATATGGGAGAGGCTTCCAGGGCAGCGAAAGTCAAATCACTGACATCACCGTTTTTCCAGGACCTACACTTATCCCACAGCAATTCAAAGAGAGAATTACAGAAAGTAAGATAGAGCAGCCAAAGAATAGTAATGGGCACTAAAATAGAGTGCAGTTAGGAACTAGTCATTGAGGGAAGTGTAATTTTTTAGGAACTATAACTTATTTTTGCCTTTTGACAAATGGTCTTTCCATGCATGTAGCTCTGCTGTGTTAGACCTTTAAAGGCTCTTATATAAGGTGTTATTGTTAGGAGCAAGATTGAGATAGAAGAGATGGCATAGAGTTCTGTGGAGATGCAGTCATAAAACCGCACTTGGACCAGAAATAAATGATCATTGCCACACTTTTGCCGGTCCTTCACACCACCTGGAATTGTCTCAAATGGGCAGAAAAAAAGTATATCAATGTTGGCCTACATTCCCACAAATGACTAAGAGCTGGCTGGCTGTGGAAAGAGTGTTTTTAGGTCAAATCCCATGACAATGAGCTTCAAGTAGTGTGGAGGACTGCTCGAATGCTTCCAGGGTTCTGCAATTTGGTTGTACCAAATATGGCTCAAAAATCACTCCCAAATACCTGAAAACCATTCCAAGGAAACAGGCCCTATTTGAATTAATTATGACTTAAGATATACAGCTTACAGACTATAATTTTGAAAAATTTGGATATTGTGATACCTAACTCCCTTGCCATGGCTTCGTTTTTCCTGCCAGAACCAACTATGCCACCACATTCTCTCTTTCTGCTAGAAAAAAAAGACTTCCATCTCTCTTTTCCCTGTTAGCCATGGCCACAGATATCATTTTTGTCATTACCAGTGAGTACTCTCATGGACCATATTGCCCACATATTTCACCATGCAACTTTTTTTTTTTTTTTTTTGGCTTTAGAGGAAAATCCACTGGGACAATTAGAAATTCTACACACACCAAAAAAGAAAGAAAAGTTGCTAATTGGAATACCAGCCTAGATAAGAGAGCTTTCCTCAGTGGAGCCCTACTTAAAAGAGACACTATTTGTGAAATATTTGTCTCTGGCAAGAGATCCCAGAATGCAGAACTCAATGTGTAGAATTTAAAATGATGTCCCTTTGCCTTCTTCTTTCACCTAGACTTTAAAGGGCTGTATCTGTCTTGTTCACTACTGTGTCTTGGTAAGTAACGAAGTGCCTAAGATATGGTAAATACTCAATACATGTTTCTGAAATGAATAAATGTGGATAAATAATGAATGCATCAATGGGTCAGTAAAATGTTTTATGATTCTTCCTTTTAACTGTGACCTGCTATCCCACAAGTTCTATGGAAAAATATATTTTTCCAAACCCTAGAATCCAGCTCTATGCCCAAGATTGTCTGGCTTTCCAGAACTCTTTCCTCCATCCTCACTAGCTGGCCCTGGTTTCCAGACAGCAGGACATCTCCTTTATCCCTTCCCAGCCTCCTTCTATTTCCTACTGATCCCCACAGATAAGACAAACACTGTTCTAACTCCAAGTTCAGAGCAAAACTAAAACACATTCAAGAGAAAACAGCACCCAGGAAAAAATACCTATTTGCCTTGCTATGCTCCCCTTCAAACCCTAATTTCAATCATTCATGTGTTCATGGACTAGTTCATTCATTCTTCTCACAAATATTATATGTCAATTATACCTAAACTTCAAAAATAGAAATGCCTAAATAAACATACAAATAAACAAAATTTAAACACTGAGTTACTTTTCAGCACTATTAGCAATAATGATCCAAAGATACTTCCAGGAGTTACAATTCAGTAATCAAAATCTGGCAAAAGAGAATTTATTCCTAGCACTGATGTGCCAAGTTACTCCTAGTGCTGAATCCCATTTCACTGATGATGATTATAGGGAAACCAACATTACTGAGCCTCTCCTGTGTGCCAGGCACTGTACTGGACACTTTTCACATGTCATAAAATATCATTACTATGGAACATGAACGATGTCCTTGGATACTGTTTTATTACACTGAGTCTGCATGTCCAGGAGAGTCCTCCAGCTCCCCACACTTCCAGAGTTCCCTGGCTGCTGTGAAGCCAATAAGTGAGTCATAGCTAATACAAGCAACTGTAGCTATCCAGTCACAGATGTCACAGATCTTGCTTGTATTTACAGAAGTCTGATCCCACCAGGATAAATACTGGTTTGGGGTATTATTTAATGTTATAAGATTTGTTGTTGTTCAGTTGTGAAGTCATGCCCAACTCTTTGCAACCCTGTGGACTGCAGCATGCCAGGCTTCCTTGTCCTTCTCTATCTCCCAGAGTTTGCTCAAACTCATGTCCATAGAGTAGGTAATGCCATCCAACCATCTCATCCTCTGTCTCCCCCTTCTCCTCCTGCCCTCAATCATTCCCAGAATCAAGGTATTTTCCAATGAGTCAGCTCTTTGCATCGGGTGACCAAAGCATTGGAGCTTCAGCTTCAGCATCAGTTCTTCCAATGACGGTTGATTTCCTTTAGGATTGATTGGTTTGATCTCCTGGCTGTCCAAGGGACTCTCAACAATCTTCCTGCATTACACCCAGGCTTTACAAGAAATCTGACTGCAAGTTAGTCACAGTGGATAACTGAGTATCTGAGAATGAACATTTTGGGATAAGTCTTTGACTTTATTAAACTTTGACCAAAGGAGCATATCCGTATCTCTTTTTGTTTGTTTGTTTATTTGTTATTTTTGCCTGTTCCTCCCTTCCCTCACATCTCTTTTTCTTTTCTCATTTGCGCCTCTGCCTTCCTCTTCTTCCTCCTCTGCCTTATCCTCAGGTCCCTCTCCCCATCTCTGAATGTGAATGGTTGTTTTCATGACTCTTGTGTTTGGGAACATTCAACAGAGTTCACCATCCAACATGCCTCTAGGTCTGAAGACCTCCTTTTGAGCGTCAGGAAAGTCAAGGTGGTTTTCCAGGTGTGTAAGTCCTAGTGTGTGCCAATGTAATGCACCAAATCACCTGGGGAAAGAGTATAAGATTTTCCAGTGTCCAGATGAGCCAATGAAATATGCTTTAAATTCCTGAAATATAGATTGACTACATTTTGTGAAAAGATTCTCTGTTATAACTGAAACCTGGCAGAAGGGGGAGCAACCGGAGGGGACTTTCTCCTCTCTGCCTTGAAACCCCCCAGGGGAAATAAGGTTTCACTTTTAAGCACGTCTGGTTGCCAGTGAATTCAGTATGATTGAACTTCACACTTTAGATTCCACGAAATTTCCTTTAAAAATAAAACTCTTGAAATTTGACCTTTTATAGCCATAAAATTCCACACTATTTAACACATTTACCAGAACCTGAAATGATGAGTGAACATCTTGATTCATTTTAGGATAATAAGTATCTGATAAAACAGGACCCTTAGGGGCATCTCTGAGGTTTTATAATTAACTTGAGCTGTCATCAGTGCATTATCTCTGTTATCTTACTAATTAATTATGCTTGTTACACAGCCAAAGCGAATGTGGGTAAAATGGTGAAAGTGAAAATATTCCTTTTGAATAGGTGAACAGGCCTGAAACAGACATAGAAAGTCTAAGCACTAAATTTCAGAGTCAGAGATGGCTTATCTTTCAACTGCTCCTCTAAATTGGCATTATTTCACAAAATCTTCTATTTCCCACAACCCTCTCTTTCAAAAGCATAAATCAATAAACGTGATGTGTTGGAAGACTGCGCCATTATACAGATGTCTATCTATACTAAATAAAATCATAATTTCCCAATATTTCAGAATTTCAAAATATTCTTATCTTGTTTGTAACCCAACCAAGCTCTGATGTACAAGTACTAACAAACTCATAAGGCATGCCTATTGTATGGGATTCAAGAATTGAGAAGATTATCCAGACAATTCATTGTATAATACTATCATCAGCAATAGATTCTGGCTCCTAAACTCCTCTTCTGCTAAAGGTAATACTGTATTTGGATGACAATGATGACCCACACAACCCCAATCACATTCTACTTATTTGTGCCTAGGCAGATCATAAATGCTAAGGATTTCCTTACTTCTACTCTTCATATGAATATAAAACTGTACAAGGAAATGCACCCAAATATTAGTGACAATTAACTATGAATAGTGGTATAAAGAGTTATTTATTTTTTTAAATAAAAATAAAGTCTTCAAGTTTTTTTGACTAGAATAATGGATCACTTTTCAAATAAGTAGGAAAGGTTGACAAAAGACAAAAAAGAAAATAGACTGAAAAGACCACAATAATTGTAGGCCCCAGAGTTCTCATTTAATTGGGTTTTCTCCATCTAGATGAGTTTCAGTTCCCTAGAATTTGTCTACAGTGCTCTGTCTTCACCCATGATGAAGGATTCCCAAGTCTTCATATCACAGCCCTGAACTCTACCCCTCATCTTTCATTAGTCACCTCTTCTAAGTACTGACTGCATGGAATCTCCCTCTAAATTGCTTCTGGACTCACATACTTTCTCAATGACAGTAAATGTAGGTAGCTAAAATCCTCTCTTCTCCATCTCCTACCTGTGTATGCCATAAGGTCCTGAACATAAGACCTTGATCATTTGCACTTATTTGACTCCCACTGATTGAAAGACTTGGCAGATTCTAGTCTGGCAACAATATATTTAAACTCTGTCTCTTGAAACCATAGAGGAAATAGGATACAGAATTCATTCCATGTCTGCAAGTGCTAGGAAACAGCATTAAGCAGCTGCTGCATTCCACCTCAAATGTAGACACATGTAGTGAAAGGTAGAATGAGTCTAACAATGAGAGTTTATACTTGAGCATGGTGGAAATTTTAAAACTCTTTAAGATCTTCCAGGATGGAAATATGCAGCTATTAATAGCCTCTAATTAAAACAGATAGGCTTTGCTGGATTTGAACATTCTTCTTAATGGCCATACCTACTAGCTAAATGAGGCAGACGGACAGAAGGAAAGTGACAAACATTTTCAGCAAGGCGTTGGATTGCAAAAAAAGACCTGTTTGGTTGACTCAAGACTTTTTTTTTTAATCAACCTATTTTGATACTGAGTAGATGGAGATCAGCTCTGGGTGTTCTTTGGAAGGAATGATGCTAAAGCTGAACCTCCAGTACTTTGGCCACCTCCTGCGAAGTGTTGACTCACTGGAAAAGATTCTGATGCTGGGAGGGATTGAGGGCAGGAGGAGAAGGGGACAACAGAGGATGAGATGGCTGGATGGCATCACCGACTCGATGGACGTGAGTTTGAGTGAACTCCGGGAGTTGGTGATGGACAGGGAGGCCTGGCGTGCTGTGATTCATGGGGTCGCAAAGAGTCGGACACAACTGAGCGACTGAACTGAACTGAACTGAACTGAGATGTATCTATTCTGGAAGAAAATGGAAACTAATGTTTTCTGAGGTTGGCTAAAGATTCCTTAGGACTTGATGAGAGGATGTGGAGGTCGCAACTGTGTGGCTACTGGGGACCAACCAGTAAATAATATTTATTGGGAGAATACCTGAGAGTAAAATCATCTTCCTTTTTTTTTTTTTTATTCATGTTGGGCGCCATGGAATGAATAAGAATAGATGAGACAATCTCTGTTGTCTCCCCAAATGCTTTCCATCTTTTGTCTGAAACAGCCAATATGAATTTTCCCAATATTTCAGAACATTAACAGATCTTAGAAGAAGTCACTAGGGGACATTATTTTTAAAAAAAGCAAGGGAATTCCAAAAAACATCGACTTCTGCTTCATTGACTGTGCTAAAGCCTTTGACTGTGTGGATCATGACAAACTGGAAAATTCTTAAAGAGATGGGGATACCAGACCACCGTATCTATCTCCTGAGAAACCTGTACATGGGACAAGAAGCAACAGTTAGAACTGGACATGGAGAAATGCACTGGTTCAAAATTGGGAAAGGAGTAGATCAAGGCTGCATATTGCTACCCTGCTTATTTAACTTATATGCAGAATACGTTGTGCAAAATTCTGGGCTGGATGACTTACAAGCTGGAATCAAGATTGCCAGGAGAAATATCAACAACCTCAGATAAACAGAGGATACCACCTAGTGGCAGAAAGCTAAGAGGAACTAAAGAGCCTCTTGATGAAGGTGAACGAGGAGAGTGAAAAAGCTGGCTTAAAACTCAACAATCAAAAAACTAAGATCATGGCATATGGTCCCATTACTTTGTGGCAAACAGGGAAGCAGTGAGAGATTTTATTTTCTTAGGCTCCAAAATCACTGTGCATGGTGGCTGCAACCATGAAATTAAAAGGTGCTTGCTCCTTGGAAAGAAAGCCATGACAAACCTAGAGAGCATATTAAAAAGCAGAGACATCACTTTGCTGACAAATTCCATGTAGTCAAAGCTATGGTTTTTCTAGTAGTCATGTACCAATGTGAGAGTTGGACCATAAAAAAGAGTGAGCACTGAAGAATTGATGCCTTCAAACTGTGGTGCTGGAGAAGACTCTTGAGAGTCCCTTGGACAGCAAAGAGATCAACTAGTCAATCCTAAAGGAAATCAACCCTGAGTATTCATTGGAAGGACTGATGCTGAAGCTCCAATACTTTGGCCACCTGATGCGAAGGGCTGACCCATTGGTAAAGGCCCTGATGCTGGGACAGATTGAGAGCAGGAGGAGGAGGAGTTGGATGGCATCACCAACTCACTGGACATGAGTTAGAACAAACTCCAGGAGATAGTGAAGAGCAGGGAAGCCTGGCATGCTGTAATCCATGTGGTCACAGAGTCGAACATTACTTAGTGACTGAACAACAATGGAACATTAATCAATAAGCCTATGAAACTAGAACTAACTTCTAAATTTAAATGCCATAATAGGTACATCTTGGACAGGCTCAAAAATTCTGATCGTTAGCCTGTGGACTATAGCAGGATTGTAGACCTGCTGACTGCACCACACTGTGAAGACAACCCCAATAAAATATTGATATATAAAGCTGCCTTTGGTGAAACTGAAATAAAATGCTTAGGTTTTATTTAACATCAGAAGTAAATCTTGAATTCATAATAATAGCATCAAGCATTATAAAAAAATGTGAATATTATCTAAGAGCAACCCTCAGTCTACCTAGGCCTTTCAAATAATACTATTATACAAGAATCATGGATCTAAGGGAAGGAAGGCAGAATGAAAAACCTGGAAAAATATCTATGTTGAACCTCACCTGGGTCATCTCACCTCAATCAGATTTTCTCTACATGAACATCAAGGTCTACATATTTATATACTAAGCATCTGTATTCTACCTGTAATGGGTGATTCAGAAAAAATAAATGGCCCTCTGGCCTCAAGTTGTACGTTTTGATTATGTAGATCCATTGCCACATTTGAAGGAAATAACACAACTCAGTATCTGACAGGGTGTAAAAGTAGCTCTTTTATGATTGTTCAGGGTTGGAGCAAATATCAACCTCTTATTTTAAAAAAAGTTTTATCATAAAATTAAACCCTGCGATTTTTGTCTTTTAAAAAGCTCTTCTTAATGGTTCCAATTTCAAGTATTTATTAGATTATAAATAGTGTCAACAGAAATAACTTTTCTTTCCCCATAAATGAAACTCAGGAAAGAAGAAGGCCTCTCAGGAACCTAAAATTTACAAAGGACAAGCATCCACTTCTGAAAATATTATTTGAGCTTTAGAACTTTATACATAGAATTTATCTCAGATATATTTTCTTAAAAGCCATGTCTCCACAGTAAAAAGAGGGAAGCCAACAGTAAGAGCAACTAGGGTTCATTATGATTTCAGGAGGATTTCTGGTCCGCACTGAGGTGCTGACGGTGACCACTGCTCTGAGTGCTAAGTCGTTCAGTCATGTCCGACTCTTAGCAGCCCTACGGGCTATAGCCCAGTAGCCTCCTCTGTCCATGGAGATTCTCCAGGCAAGAATACTAGAGTGGGTTGCAATTTCCTCCTCCAGGGATCTTCCCCATTCAGGGACAGAACCCACATTTCTTACGTCTCCTGCGTTGGCAGGCAGGTTCTTTACCACCAGAGCCACTTGGAAAGCATTGCTCAAATTCCTACAAAAATTACATAAACTTCCACTGGACGGATGTAAACCCCATTTAGGCGGAAAAGCATTAAGAGCAAGCTCCCAGCAAAACACTAACTGGATAAACTTTTGTTTCTGATGCCATAGCCAGGATGACATCTGAAGGGTTTATACAATAGGAAAAAAAGAAAAAGATTTCCTAATTATTGACACAGAATATACTGGACAACACTAGGCCAGACAGATATGTATACAACCTTCCCACTTGTAGAAAATAATATTTGAATTAACAAAATGCATTTGCACATACCAATATTACTGTAATTTTGATGAGATAGATCCCTCATGTATGTTGAATGTATATACCTTGGTTTCAGTTTCCAATAAAGTTATAATGTTTCAACCAGAAGAAAAAAACTATCTTTTTTTCATACATCTCTTTCACCCATTCTTACTAGAGCTCCTTTAAAGTTCTGCCTATTTAATGGCCTAAATTTAATATCTCATTATTATTTGAATTTGTGTTTCTCTACTAGTGAATTTTAGCATCATTTTACTGGCTTGTAGCCATTTGAATTTACTCATAGTTATTAGAATTTTTAATTGTGTAAAATGGAAGCATAAAAAAGTTAAAACAATTAATGTTACATTGTAATGTAAGCAATGTACCCACTCTCCAGATTTAACACTTTGATATTTTGCCTATTTGCTACAGTTTTTTAAATAAATAAAATTTTCAAATATGGTTGATGAATTTCCTCCCCTACTACATCCTATTCTTTCCTTTTCTTCTAAAAAAAATAACCAATATCCTGGAGCTAGTGTACATTCTTCTCAGTATTTTCATACTTTTACCTAAAATATATTAATCCAAATTTGCATTTTTAGTTGCTCTACTGGTATGGACATTAGACCTTCTATTACTACTTTTTATCCAGTTCAGTTCAGTCACTCAGTCGTGTCCGACTCTTTGTGACCCCATGAATCGCAGCACGCCAGGCCTCCCTGTCCATCACCAACTTCCGGAGTTCACTCAGACTCATGTCCATCGAGTCGGTGATGCCATCTAGACATCTCATCCTCTGTTGTCCCCTTCTCCTCCTGCCCCCAATCCCTCCCATCATCAGAGTCTTTTCCAATGAGTCAACTCTCGCATGAGGTGGCCAAAGTACTGGAGTTTCAGCTTTAGCATCAGTCCTTCCAAAGAACACCTCGGACTGATCTCCTTTAGGATGGACTGGTCGGATCTCCTTGCAGTTCAAGGGACTCTCAAGAGTCTTCTCCAACACCACAGTTCAAAAGCATCAATTCTTCGGCACTCAGGTTTCTTCAGGTACCTTCAAATTTCAACATGGGTATTTAACATAAAATTTAAAGCTATTTAAGAATCAATATTCTGTCCTTCAGAAAAATGCAGGACCCTGAGTTCATTAACTATGATACCTACCTCCCATATTCTGTGATTTTTAAAAATCTACCTGTTCACTGATTCCTTGGCATTCTGTTCCTTCTTACAGCTTTCTCCTCCTTTTGAGTCCCTTCCTTCTGCAAAATGGCCTTTCAGTGAAATATATGAATTGACAATACTCTTGAATAAGAGTTTACAAATCTAGGCTGATGGGACTTCTGACTTAGCTCTTTATGGGTTTTACTCTGTTGACTTTATCTAATTTTTCCTTTAGACAGCTTCTTTAGTCTCTTGTTACATTTAACTGTCTTTTTTTTTATTCTTCATAATACAGTTTGTTTGACTATAAAGTTTAAATATATTTTTCTTAGTCTTGCTCAAGTACATTTTTAACAGATATTAAGAATTTTTCTTCTGAAAAAAACCTTAGTAATTACTTATTTTTTAATATTACCTGTCCTTTAGTCTCTCAGTTTTCCTCCTCTGTAGCTTCTGTTAGATATATATTATCCTTTTATTTCTAACCTCCATGTTTCTTACTCTTGTTCATATTTTCTATGCTTTTGTGTATCTATGCCACATTCTAGGCAATCACCTCATCTCTTCTGTTACAGGGGTTTGCATTTCAGCCCTTCCCTTTCATAGGTCTACAAGTGCTTCTAGTTTCTTGGACCTATACCTGAATCTAATATCCCTCTGTACTTCCAGTAAAGACATTCATGTCAATATATACAAAGTAGAGAAACTCAGATGGTGACAAGTGTCAAAATCATGTCAAGTAGAGTGTTTATTTGTCTGAAAGATAGCTTTATTTTATCCTCACTCTTAAATCTTTAACCAGGTAAAAAAAAAAAAAAAAATTTCTAGGTGTACATTTTTTCCTCCTCAAATTCTTGAGGAGTTTGGCATGGAGAAAATACTAAATGTGGATAATATATATTCTTTTTAAATAGCTGAAGATTTCTCCTACAGAATAATTATTAAACTCTCCATGTCACCTTGCAATACAGAACTATGGTATGAGACATCTGCTAAAAGGAAAGGACTTCTGGTTTACATAGGGAGGAATCTTCCAGCATTCAGACTGCCAAAGATGGTGTGGACACTCTCCAAAGATACTAAGATCCCCATCATTGGAGAGGCTTTCAAGTATAAAGAGGACAACCAAAGCAGACAAACATTTGGCAAGAACGTTGCAGAAGGGATTTAAGTATCATATGATGGCTGAAATGATTGGTCTCCTAGGTTTCTTCCAGAACTGAGAACCTCTAATTCCTTTTCATGACTTAGATACAATTCCGTAGTATTTGCTCTTACGGAGTGGTTCAATATTTATTAATTAGGTGAAGATCTCTATATTACTCAGATCCCCAATCTCAGTGCCTTATAAAAACAAACATTTCTTTCTCTGCTCACATTACACAAGATTTGCAGTTTGGCTGTGGTTCTGCCAGACTGTGCTGAAAATAGCTCAATTTAGGCAGCTCTGTGTGTCTTCACATTCTGAGACCAGACTGAAGAATCAGTCATTAACTGGAGCTATTCTCAGAATGGAGGGCAAAAACTCAAAAGGGGTGGGAAGAGCAGAGCCAAACCTTGGCTTGGAGTGTCTTGTGTCATCTGCTTATATTCCATTGGCCAAAGCAAGTCATATGGCCAGACCCAAAGTCAATGAGAGTGGGAAATAAGCACCTACAAGAAAGCTTAACAAGGACAGAAAAGAGGCAGTGGTGTGTTGAAGCCAGCTTATACTGACTTGCAAGAGCCAATATTTTAATTTCAGGAATTTGGCTGACTGGTTGTTAAATCATCAGTATTTTGAAATCAACCATGATGGAAATATTTACACCATGAAAGTTGGAAAATGCTACAAATCAGACTTCTGTCTGCCCTAAGAGCCACTTGTTAAACACTTACCAGCACACCACTAGAAGGAACCAATAATTGTAAACAAAACTGTCTACCATTATTTCCTCGGCAACCAGGGCCTCTAGGAGGCCAACAGTAGCAATGAATGAATAATACATAAAAATCCTTCAAGGTGTGTCTCTTCTCCATAGCAGGAGGTCATAGTACTGGTTTTCTTGGCTCACTGGAAAGAAATCAGTGTCCTGTAAGCCCTCTAAAATCACCTTCTGGCTCAACAAGCTGAAGCAAAACCAAGAAGGTAAAAACCCACTTACCCCACCCTATCTTTAATGAGCTCAGTTTAGGGTCTTCTGTTTCCTTGGCAACATACCTGACACTAAAACTACTTCCAGTTCCCACTTTTCTTAGCTGCTTTGAGTGTTTCCAGTAAATACTTCCATGCCTTTCCGCTCTCTTGGCATACTCTATGGCTGTCACCCCACATGAGCTTTTGGGATGGTTTCCAGGCTGGGCCCCCCACTTTAGCACACAGTCCCTTCCTTAAACTGGGCTGTAATTGAGTCCAACATTTTCTTTCCTGCAGTGTGGGCTGGATAGTGCTAAATGCTGTCACTTAAGGAACCCCAGGTGCAAAGGCTGGACCTCCCCCACCCCACCCTGTCATCTGTGCACCTCCCACACTCACCAATTGACCTATACTGTCAAGAATTCCTAAGCCAGAGTGTGAAGTGGGAGTATTTGTGGATTCCCTCTGGAGACTGTCCCATCCTAAGGATGATGAAAGGATTAAGGAGAAACCAACTTGAAAGGATACCAATAGGTTTCGGCAGAACTGCCTCCGGAAAACACCAAAGCTGTGTTTCTGCACAGAACCCATGGCCATTTGCCCCCTCTGTCCTTCCTCTATTGCTCCCAATTTCCCTCTCTTGCCTCCACCCTGCCCCCGCCCTCGTCCCAGAGGGCTGGTTCCAATTGCAGGGCCATTCCCGCAGCAATCTCTGGCAACTGGAGTGAAAGGTGCCGACAAAGAGGCCCTCTCCACAGCTCCCTTTTCACAAGAAGCATGTATCCAATTAAAGGATTTTAATTAAAATGCTTTCTGTAGCATCCTGTTTCTACTCACTGTTATAAATTAAACTTGACATTCTCTGATTTAACAGGTGGGTGAGATTATTCTGAAAGCTGCCAGATGAGAGGAAATGGAAGGGAGGCTGAAGCAAGCTGTGTGCCTGGGAGCATGAGCATGTGCGTGAGAGTGTGTGCACAAATACGTGCTTGTATACAAGTGCGTGATTATGTGTGCATGTGTCTGTCTTTAAATTGATATTAAAGTGTTTGATTTTGAATGGAAAAGTCATGATATGACAAGGAGACACCAAAAGAAAGCAGAACCTCAATGGAAAAATTAGAACCTCATGCAATATCCTGAAAATCTCAGTCAGCCCTCCCCATTTGCACATTTCTCATGATGACATTCTTTTCTAAGCATCAGCTCAGAAAGACCCATAACTCCATTTGTTGATTTCCATAATGATGTTTTAATCCATGCTACTTTATGCAAGGGGATAAGAGGGAGGGAGTTTCAGCACTAGTATGACAGGTTTCAGCCATTACAAGTTTCACTTACAAGGTACTTTATAGTCAGTCCCCAAATTAATGCTTCAAGGAGTTACCATGGGCTATGCATTGTACCTTTGGAAAAATCTGGCCACTTCTAGGGCCTCCTATGTTCCAACGAAAGTAGTTTGCTCTCTAACCCTATACATGAAGTGTGCTCTTAACACATGTTGTTGCCCACATCATTCTCCCTGCCTGCCTGAACCACTTCTCCCCAAAATCACTTTTTCCTTCCAGATTCTGCCCCATCTCCACTCCCCCATGACATTCTTCTTGACCACTCCAGCCATGCTTTCTGCTTTAAATACCTAGCACATTCATTCATTTACTCAACTGGATCAAGAACTGTTGTAGGTGCTGAAGGTATATCAGTGAACAATAAGAAACTAAACCAACATAAAATTTGTTCCGTGGGGGATATATGCTGGGCTTCCCTGGTAGCTCAGAAGCATAGACCCCGCCTGCCAATACAAGAGACCCAGGTTTGATCCTGGAGATGCCCTGGAGAAAGAAATGACAACCCACTCCAGTATGCTTGCTGGAATGGTCTCATGGACAGAGGAGCCTCATGAGCTACAGTCCATAGGGTCACAAAGTGACCTGGACATGACTGCTGGACATGACTGAGCACACACAGATACATGCTAGGAAGAGATATGGAACAAGTTTAAGTGGGCAGAGTGTTGTTTCTGTTTTACCTAATTCTGTTGTCATTATTTAAAGTTTGTAAGTGTACATCCCATTTCTACAATTGGGTTATAATTTCCTTGAAGATGGGAATTATATCTAATACTTAAGCATCATATTCAAAATATTTAACGTGACTATAGCAGAGGTACTCTTCAGTCAGAGTAGATCTCAACCATCCTACTCTGGCCAGCACCCCTACTAAACTTCCTTGCATCCTCCAGGCTATATTATTGCTCAATATATTTTGGTCAACATATTGACTTCATAATAGCATTTTACGCTATTATCTAAATAGCATAGTTTCCTCATATTATCTAAATGGTACACCAGTGGCCTGAAAGAGTTAATTAATTTCAGAGTCTAACTTATTTTTATGAAGAATATGAAGGTTAGGCATTCCTCAAGCAAGGCCAGGCAGTTACTATTGCTGGGTGAATTTCCTTGTCAATCTTGACAATTCATCAGAATTCCTGCCCACTTAGGAAAGATTTTCAAAGAAAAACAAGTCTTAGAAAGTCTTTTATCTGGAAAAGTCCTAAAATTGCAGCTTTACCATTTGAGTTCCTAAGGGAAAGGTGCTCTTACTGTATATTAGAAAGATAATCGACTTTGGATTTAAATAGATCAGGGCTCAAATCCTGGTTGTTTGTCTTAGATACCCAGCCTGGGTTAATTAACTTTTCTGAGGCTTGGTAACTGTAATTGTAAAATAGAAAGCATAATACCAAGCTAGCAGTGTTGTCTTGGAAATTAAATGAAAAAAGTTATAAAAGTGCATAGTACCTTCCTGATATGAAATGGATGTTTGTATTCAATGGTAGCTATTTTGTGGTTGTTCTCATTCAGTTCAGTTCAGTCGCTCAGTCATGTCCGACTCTTTGCGACCCCAGGAATTGCAGCACGCCAGGCCTCCCCATCCATCACCAACTCCCGGAGTTCACTCAAACTCATGTCCATTGAGTCGGTGATGCCATCCAGCCATCTCATCCTCTGTCGTCCCCTTCTCCTCCTGCTCCCAATCCCTCCCAGCATCAGAGTCTTTTCTAATGAGTCAACTCTTCGCATGAGGTGGCCAAAGTACTGGAGTTTCAGCTTTAGCATCATTCCTTCCAAAGAAATCCCAGGGCCGATCTCCTTCAGAACGGACTGGTTGGATCTCCTTGCAGTCCAAGGGACTCTCAAGAGTCTTCTCCAACACCACAGTTCAAAAGCATCAATTCTTTGGCACTCAGCCTTCTTCACAGTCCAACTCTCACATCCATACATGACCACTGGAGAAACCATAGCCTTGACTAGACAGACCTTTGTTGGCAAAGTAATGTCTCTGCTTTTCAATATGCTATCTAGGTTGGTCATAACTTTTCTTCTAAGGAATAAGCGTCTTTTAATTTCATGGCTGCAGTCACCATCTGCAGTGATTTTGGAGCCCAAAAAAATAAAGTCTGACACTGTTTCCACTGTTTCCCCATCTATTTCCCATGAAGTGATGGGACCAGATGCCATGATCTTTGTTTTCTGAATGCTGGCTATTATCATATAAAATAGTACAACCCCACATGTGGCCCGATGGTAAATAATACATATAGACTCACCTTCACACACCTGTGGATACCTATATATGACTTATTTTCTCCAAAAGCTCAGAGTTCCAATTTTACTTAGCTTCCACTGCCCCTTATCCAGCAAAAAGAAGAGATATTTACACCTCAAAAATACAGCATCCCTCAATAATGCAAGGTCTTTGAGAACATGCAGCTCAGCTTCCCTTTCTCTGTATCTTTACTTCTTCCCATCACATGTCTATGTCATTCCTGGTGTAAGGCTCCACCTACAATATGAAATACAACATGGAGCTGACGAGCAGGAGAAGAGTAGTTGACATGATTGAACGACCTATGGAGTGAGTGATTACATGAGCTGCTAAGACTTTTGAACAAGACTGAATGAGAACATACTAGGATCTACTGAATCATGTCTGTTCATCTGGTGAACACACTCTTTTACAGGAGACAACTGCCTCAAGCTGGAAAGAGGCAAACCTAGAGGAAATAAATAAATGTCAATTTCCACCATAGGTTCTATGATTATGGAACTTATTACTGCCAAGAAGGGATGCAAGATGAAACTATAAATGGCTGCAAAAATGAGTGAGAAAAACCCATAAAAGACTGGCCTATCTTAGAGTATGTTAAAGGAAATGGGAACCTGTAAGGTGTAGTGGCAACGATCAACAAGCATTTACTAAAGCCAGGACTTGGGCTAAGTGTAGATGGAGAAGCAAAGAAGTATAGACAAGGTCTCAGACTGAAGAGATTATAAAATAAAAGTGAGATGTGCCCACACATGGCCACAGGCAACTTAGAATATGATCAGCAATAAAATGCTCTGGACAATTAAAAGGGAGAGTGCTGTGCCTTTTCATTTGAAGGCTTCAGAAAAAGGTAGCATTCCACACTGAAGAAGGGGTGGAATCTGTGCAGTTAGAAATTAGAGACAAGGCCATTGAAAGGAGAGAGGAAAGACTGAAGTGAGATTGATACTCAGTGTAAGGGGGCCCAACTGCTTTTCTACTGCTAGGCCCATTCCTCCTCACCCACCCCAATGGTGGGGACAAGGGTGAGGAAATGAAGGAAAAGTTAAGACAAAGATAAGAAAGGTAAATCCTGAAAGATGACACTGTGAAAGTGCTGCACTCAATATGCCAGCAAACTTGGAAAACTCAGCAGTGGCCACAGGACTGGAAAAGGTCAGTTTTCATTCCAATTCCAAAGAAAGGCAATACCAAAGAATGGTAAAGCTACCACACAAATGCACTCATTTCACACACTAGTAAAGTAATGCTTAAAATTCTCCAAGCCAGGCTTCAGCAATACATGAACTGTGAACTTCCAGATGTTCAAGCTGCTTTTAGAAAAGGCAGAGGAACAAGAGATCAAATTGCCAACATCCGATGGATCATCAAAAAAGCAAGAAAGTCCCAGAAAAACATCTATTTCTGCTTTATTGACTATGCCAAAGCCTTTGACTATGTGGATCACAATAAACTGTGGAAAATTCTGAAAGAGATGGGAATACCAGACTACCTGATTGGCCTCTTGAGAAACCTATATGCAGGTCAGGAAGCAACAGTTAGAACTGGACATGGAACAACAGACTGGTTCCAAATAGGAAAAGGAATACGCCAAGGCTGTATATTGTCACCCTGCTTATTTAACTTATATGCAGAGTCAGATCAGATCAGATCAGATCAGTCGCTCAGTCGTGTCGACTCTTTGCGACCCCATGATTTGCAGCACGCCAGGCCTCCCTGTCCATCACCAACTCCCGGAGTTCACTGAGACTCACCATGAGAAACACTGGGCTGGAGGAAGCACAAGCTGGAATCAAGATTGCTGGGAGAAGTATCAATAACCTCAAATATGCAGATGACACCACCCTTATGGCAGAAAGTGAAGAAGAACTAAAGAGCCTCTTGATGAAAGTGAAAGAGGAGAGTGACAAAGTTGGCTTAAAGCTCAACATTCAGAAAACGAAAATCATGGCATCTGGTCCCATCACTTCATGGCAAATAGGTGGAGAAATAGTGGAAACAGAGGCTGACTTTATTTTTCTGGGCTCCAAAATCACTACAGATGGTGATTGCAGCCATGAAATTAAAAGATGCTTACTTCTTGGAAGGAAAGTTATGACCAACCTAGAAAGCTTATTAAAAAGCAGAGATATTACTTTGCCAACAAAGGTCTGTCTAGTCAAGGCTATGGTTTTTCCAGTGGTCATGTATGGATGTGAAAGTTGGACTAAAAAGAAAGCTGAGCGCTGAAGAGTCAATGCTTTTGAACTGTGGTGTTGGAGAAGACTCTTCAGAGTCCTTTGGACTGCAAGGAGATCCAACCAGTCCATCCTAAAGGAGATCAGTCCTTGGTGTTCATTTGAAGGACTGATGTTGAAGCTGAAACTCCAATACTTTGGCCACCTGATGTGAAGAGCTGACTCATTTGAGAAGACCCTGATGCTGGGAAAGATTGAGGGCAGGAGGCGAAAGGGACGAGAGAGGATGAGATGGTTAGATGGCATCACCAACTCAATGCACTTGGGTTTGGGTGGACCCTGGGAGTTGGTGATGGACAGGGAGGCCTGGCGTGCTGTGGTTCATGGGGTTGCAAAGAGTCAGACATGACTGAGCAACTGAACTGAACTGAACTGTATAATCATAAGGGATTTGATTTAGGTCATACCTGAATGGTCTAGTGGTTTCCCTACTTCAGTTTAAGTCTGAATTTTGCAATAAGGCATTCATAATCTGAGCCACAGTCAGCTCCCTGTCTTGTTTTTGCTGTGTAGAGGTTCTCCGTCTTCAGCTGAAAAGAATATAATCAATCTGATTTCGGTATTGGCCATCTAGTGTTGTCCATGTGTAGAGCTTTCTCTTGTGTTGTTGAAAGAAGGTTGTCTATGACCAATGTGTTCTCTTGGCAATACTCTGTTAGCCTTTGCCCTGCTTCATTTTGTACTCCAAGGCCAAATTTGCCTGTTACTCCTAGTATCTCTTGACTTCCTACTTTCGCATTAAAAAAGCAGAGACATTTACTTTTCCAACAAAGGTCTATCTAGTCAAAGCTATGGTTTTTCCAGTAGTCATGTATGGATGTGAGATTTGGACCATAAAAAAGCTGAGTGCTGAAGAATTGATGCTTTTGAACTGTGGTGTTTGAGAAGACTCTTGAGAGTCCTTTGGACTGCAAGGAGATCAAACCAGTCAATCCTAAAGGAAATCAGTCCTTAATACTCATTGGAAGGACTGATGCTGAAGCTGAAACTCCAATACTTCGATCACCTGATGAGAAGAACTGACCCACTGGAAAAGGCCCTGATGCTGGCAAAGATTGAAGGCAGGAAGAGAAGGGGACGACAGAGGATGAAATTGGTGGATGGCATCACCAACTTGATGGACATGAGTTTGAGCAATCTCTGGGAGCTGGTGATGGACAGGGAGGCCTGGCGTGCTGTGGTTCATGGGGTCACAAAGAGTTGGACATGACTGAGCTACTGAACTGAACTGACACTATTGATAAACCTTGGTGAAAGGGAAGTTGAAAATGAACTAAATTATCCTGAAGGGACCCTCTTTTCTTCTTTTCAGTCAATTCAGTTCAGTCAGTTCAGTTGCTCAGTCATGTTCAACTCTTTGCTTTACCAAGAAATAAAATACAGTTTCTTAGTGTATATATATATATGAAAGGTGTGGTCCAATCTTTCTGTTTTAACTTTAAG
Source organism: Bison bison bison (assembly GCF_000754665.1). Lineage (NCBI taxonomy): Eukaryota > Metazoa > Chordata > Mammalia > Artiodactyla > Bovidae > Bison > Bison bison. The sequence goes on along the minus strand of NW_011494819.1, from coordinate 790,027 downwards.
GTAGTCCCATAGTCTCTTGTACATTTAACTGATGATCCTTCCACAGCAGATGAGTAAACATTTCTTACTAGGCCTGAACTCTACTGCTTAATCCTGATATTCTGAGTCTAGGTTTCTATTCTTTGCTGTCAGTATTTACATTGCAAGAATTTTATGGGTAATCACTGAGTCCCCTCTTGAAGAATCACAAGCAGATTTTATACCCTTCTTACTCAATGCTGAAAGAATGGACAGAGTGTCATACATAATCCCTCAACAAATTCATCTTTTACTAATAGGTCAGACATGGACTCTCTCATAAGCAGACTTCTTCCTGGAATGAAAAGCATGGTGCATCTTGAGAGAGTTCTTGGGAAAGTTCATATCCTTCAGTGCTTTGGAAGAAAATGTTTTGACCCATAAATAGATTTCACTCCAGGGACTTAAAGGGTGGATGACTTGCATGACCATCTATGCTTTAAAACTTGGTTTCAGGGTTTACAATAGCATTCTAAAGTATTCTTCTATATATCCCATACAGTCTGCTATATATCCCATATAGTCTTTTACATATGTTTCTGAGAGGTAATACATGCGAAGGTGGTGGTTATATGGAAAGGGAGTGAAAATAAGTTGAAAGATGATGTTGGGAAATCGTTTGTGACGCTAAATGTGGCATTTGGGGTAAATTTAGAGCTCTTCCAAGAAGAGGGTTGGAAATCTTTACCAGCCTTTCTTATGTCACCCATCAGTTGCCCTCCCTCAATGAACCATGATCTGTTTCTGTAGAGTGTATAGCATGGATTATAAGTATATGTTTACTTGTGTGTTTATCTGTTTAATGTTCAGTCCTCATAGAGCCGCTGATCCTGTCCCACATGCTTTACAATGTTGGTTACTCTTCTTTAGTTTAATAGTTGCTTAGTTTCTTCCTGTTTGTGGGGCCATACACTAAGCCCCTCAGAAATGGGAGTTCATTGTGTGAGTGTATTAGTGGCCAGTGGGTTGGGCAGGGAGTTAATTCCTTTCAGGCAAGAGTTAGTTGTCAAATAAATTAACACACTTCTTGAGCTGGTAGAGATTCTAGATGTCATCTTCTTTAACCTCCCCACCCCTTCTACTTGATAGACATATAACCTTCTTGTCATTTACCTTTCTTTAGTTCAGTTCAGTTCAGTACCTCAGTTGTGTCTGACTCTTTGCAACCCCATGAACCGCAGCACACCAGGCCTCCCTGTCCATCCCCAACTCCCAGAGTTCACTCAGACTCATGTCCATCGAGTCAGTGATGCCATCCAGCCATCTCATCCTCTGTCATCTCCTTTTCCTCCTGCCCCCAATCCCTCCCAGCATCAGAGTCTTTTCCAATGAGTCAACTCCTCGCATGAGGTGGCCAAAGTATTGGAGTCTCAGCTTCAGCATCATTCCTTCCAACGAACACCAAGGACTGATCTCCTTTAGGATGGACTGGTTGGATCTCCTTGCAGTCCAGGGGACTCTCAACAGTCTTCTCCAACACTATAGTTCAAAAGCATTGGCTCTTTGGCACTCAGCTTTCTTTATAGTCCAACTCTCACATCCATACATGACCACTGGAAAAACCATAGCCTTGACTAGACAGACCTTTGTTGGCAAAGTAATGTCTCTGCTTTTTAATAAGCTTTCTAGGTTGGTCATAACTTTCCTTCCAAGGAGTAAGCGTCTTTTAATTTCATGGCTGCAGTCACCATCTGCAGTGATTTTGGAGCCCAGAAAAATAAAGTCAGCCTCTGTTTCCACTGTTTCCCCATCTATTTGCCATGAAGTGATGGGACCAGATGCCATGATCATTTTCTGAATGTGGAGCTTTAAGCCAACTTTTTCACTCTCCTCTTTCACTTTCATCAACAGGCTTTTTAGTTCTTCTTCACTTTTTGCCATAAGGGTGGTGTCATCTGCATATCTGAGGTTATTGATACTTCTCCCAGCAATCTTGATTCCAGCTTGTGCTTCCTCCAGCCCAGAGTTTCTCATGATGTACTCTGCATAGAAGTTAAATAAACAGGGTGACAATATACAGCCTTGACGTACCCCTTTCCCTATTTGGAACCAGTCTGTTGTTCCATGTCCAGTTCTAACTGTTGCTTCCTGACCTGCATATAGGTTTCTCAAGAGGCAGGTCAGGTGGTCTGGTATTCCCATATCTTTCAGAATTTTCCACAGTTTATTGTGATCCACACAGTCAAAGGCTTTGGCATAGTCAATAAAGCAGAAATAGATGTTTTTCTGGGACTTTCTTGCTTTTTCAATGATCTATCAGATGTTGGCAATTTGATCTCTTGTTCCTCTGCCTTTTCTAAAAGCAGCTTGAACATCTGGAAGTTCACAGTTCACATATGGCTAAAGCCTGGCTTGGAGAATTTTGAGCATTACTTTACTAGTGTGTGAGATGAGTGCAATTGTGTGGTAGTTTGAGCATTCTTTGGCATTGTCTTTCTTTGGGATTGGAATAAAAACTGACCTTTTCCAATTATACAGTGGAAGTGACAAATAGATTCAAGGAATTACATCAGATAGACAGAGTACCTGAAAACCAATGGACAAAGGTTCATGACATTGTACAGGAGGCAGTGATCAAAACCATCCCCAAGAAAAAGAAATGCAAAAAGGCAAAATGGTTGCCTGAGGAAGGCTTACAAATAGCTGAGAAAAGAAGAGAAGCTATAGGCAAAGGAGAAAAGGAAAGATATACCCTTTTGAATGCAGAGTTCCAAATAATAGCAAGTAGAGATAAGAAAGCCTTCCTCAGTGATCAATGCAAATAAATAGAGGAAAACAATAGAACGGGAAAGACTAGAGATCTCTTCAAGAAAATTAGAAATACCAGGGGAACATTTCACGCAAAGATGGGCACAATAAAGGACAAAAATGGTGTAGACCTAACAGAAGCAGAAGATATTGAGAAGAGGTGGCAAGAATACACAGAAGAACTATACAAAAAAGATCATGACACAGATAACCACAGTGGTGTGATCACTCACCTTGAGACATACATCCTGGAATAGGAAGTCAAGTGGGCCTTAGGAAGCATCACTACAAACAAAGCTAGTGGAGGTGATGGAATCCCAGTTGAGCTGTTTCAAATCCTAAAAGATGATGCTGTTAAAGAGTTGCACTCAATATGCCAGCAAATTTGGAAAGCTCAGTAGTGGCCACAGGACTGGAAAAGGTCATTTTCATTCCAATCCCAAAGAAAGGCAATGCCAAAGAATGTTCAGACTACCACACAACTGCACTCATCTCACACGCTAGCAAAGTAATGCTCAAAATTCTCTAAGCAAGGTTTCAACAATATGTGAACCATGAACTTCCAGATCTTCAAGCTGGTTTTAGAAAAGGCAGAGGAACCAGAGGTCAAATTGCCAACACCTGCTGGATCATAGAAAAAGCAAGAGAGTTCCAGAAAAATATCTACTTCTGCTTTATTGACTTTGACTGTGTGGATCACAACAAACTGTGGAAAACTCTTAAAGATATGGGAATACCAGACCACCTGACCTGCCTCCTGAGAAATCTGTGCATAGGTCAATAAGCAACAGTTAGAATCGGACATGGAACAACAGACTGGTTACATATTGGGAAAGGAGTACATCAAGGCTGTATATTGTCACCCTGCTTATTTAACTTATATGCAGAGTACATCTT
>NW_011494819.1:777654-786264 GCF_000754665.1 Bison bison bison | reverse complement strand
ACACAGTACATCTTGCCAAATGCCAGGCTGGATGAAGCACAAACTGGAATCAAGACTGCCGGGAGAAATATCAATAACCTCAGATACTCAGATGACACCACCCTTATGGCAGAAAGTGAAGAACTAAAGAGCCTCTTGATAAAAGTAAAAGAGGAGAGTGAAAAAGTAGACTTATAACTCAACATTCAAAAAACTAAGATCGTCACATCCGGTCCCATCACTTCATTGCAAATGGATAGGGCAACAATGGAAACAGTGAACCACCAACAATGTGGTTTGTCTATAATTTTAACAACTGGTGTGTTTCAGACTTAGAACATCAGCCTATTCTTACTCTGGGACACCTGCTGATAGCATTCCAGGAACACAGAAGATAACAGCAATCCTTCCCTCTGCTGGTCCTCTTGCTACCACACAGGTAGGGTGACTAACGGTCCCAGCCCTGGGATTGCCCCAGTTTTAGCACTGGAGATTCCACACTTGAGGAAAGTCCTCTGTCCCAGGGAAGCCAGAGCTGGTCGTCCTGTCAGACCACACCAAGTCCAGTACTGACACACCACTGAGGGGTGCATCAGGACTGGAGAGTAGCATGGAAATGGTAAAGGAAACGATGTACTAGACTGACTTGGCTCCATCACATCTTTAAGGGCCGAGGTCTTCACTGAGGAAAACCTTTAGTCCATTTTTATTTGGGACTAAAAGGTATGAACATTATAAAACAGGAACAATATTCAAAACTTTTCCTTTACTCTGGATAAATCAGGATGTTCCTGACAAGAAAACATAAAACAAAGGTCTCATTCTATACTTAAACTGTACTAGCCCTTGTAGTGAAATAGTGAAATATTGAAAATGTCTTTGAGACAGTTTGAATTTCTGTTTCATGAATAGCAGAAAGTGAAAACACAATTCATCAACTGTTCATTGAATTTTATTAAATGGAGAGATATTGAAGAATAATCTGAACTGGTTACAGAAAGCAAAGTTACCAGTTACTGAGCTTCTATCTTATAATCAAGAATGATTTGAAAACTGGGAAGAATGCCATTAGGAAGGAAATTTATTCTGAGACAGAGACAAGGTAATGAAAGGTAATTCATGTTTTTCATTCCTCAATATTTCCCATGGATTGGCTACATCAAAATCACTTGGAAAATGTGCGGCACAGATTACGACACCAAGTCTAACAGACACTGGTTTAGGTCTGGATGGACCAGGGAATCTCATTTTAATAAGCTCTCTAGGTGAATCTGATGAGCAGCTAGTTTTAGAACATTGACTCAGGCAATTAAAATAGTTTAGTGGTTTAAAGTGGCATAAATTGGCAAATTCACATGGATTATTCTCTAAGGTATATCATCAAGAGGCAATGGAACTCAATGATTATGAGACTGGGATATAATATCTCTGGGATATATATATCATATATATATGATATATATATATATACATACTATCTCTGGGATATATATCTCTCAGGATATAACAGATCCTAATAATCTAGGATATAATCCTGACTCTGAACCTGTTAGCTCCACGAACTTAGAAAAGTAAATAAGCTCTTCTGTTCCTCAATTTCCCATATAAAAAACAGAGGTATTATTAGTCACTTCCCAGAGTTGTTGTGAGGTTTAAATAAGTAAATGCATGTCATACTCTTCAAAAATCTCATGTCACATAGTAAGTGCTCAATGTATGGGTGTAGGTCTTAGATGCTTAACAGTTGTTTTGGCTGTACTGGGTCTTCATTGCTTTGCGTGCGCTTTTCTAGGGGGGCAAGTGGGGGCTCCTCCTCACTGCCGTGCACAGGCCTCTCACTGTGGCGGCTTCTCCTGTTGTGACGCACTGGCTGTAGGGCGTGCAGGCTTCATGGGCGCTGCAGCATGGACTCTGTCATTGTGGTACACTGGTTCAGCTGCTCCACGGTATGTGGAATCTTCCCAGTCTAGAGATCAAACCCACGTTCCCTGCATTAGCAGGCAGATTCTTATCCACTGTACCACCAGGGAAGGACCTAGGCATAGTTCTTATTAATGCTGAAAAAGCCAGCAGATGAGAGTTCAGAATCAGCATCAGTGATTCTATGTGCATTCATGATAGAAGAAAAGTGGGGGAAAACTGAAGATAACTATACCGACTAATCTTCAGAAAGAGCAAAACAATGCTTTTGAGAAACTCAAATGGCTTCTAAAATTCTAGAGCAGATGTGTGCATTAGATTATGAGGACCTACAGGAAAAAAGTATCACTAGAAGCTAGTGTAGGTTCATTCACAATACATAATGCATGGACTTCAGACATTTCAGTTGTCATTAGCAACTGTTCTTTTATTTTTATTTCAGGAAGTCTTCTCTAATGTCTTCATGGGCATGGTGAGTTGGAGCTCAGATGAGAAGTGTCTAGAGGTAAACATATTCAGAACAAACTCTTAATCCCTCTTTACCATCTAACCTAACTCTACCCCAGTCTTCCCCATTGCAGAAACGATAACCACCATCTATGCAGAAACCTAGGCATCACCTTGCTCTCTTATCCCACACAGACATGCATGCTGTTGATCAAATAACTCCCATAAATCCTACTTCTCAAAAGTATCTTGAATCTATCCACCTGTCTTTAACATCACTGCTACCATCATGGTGCAGCTCACCATCCTCTCTCATCTAGAAGCTCTCAACATAGCCACCTAATTTGCCTCCTTATTTTCACTCCTGTCCCTACCAGGCATTCTCCATGCAGCAGCCAGACTTTAAAATGTATATTTCATCACACTCCCCAACTTAAAACTCTGCAATCCTTTCCTATTGCACTTAGAACACTAAGTCTAAATTCCCTGCCATGGTCTGTGAAGCCCTGTATAACATGTCTGTCTTTTACCCTCATCCCCAAGTACTTCTCCAACAGAGGTTCCTGCTACTCCTCCTCCATCATACACACTAGCCTTCTTTCAGCTCCTCAGCACGTACAACTCACTCCAGAGTTCCTGAGCTTGCTTGTCCCTCATTCTTCATGCTCTTCCCCCAGCTTTTCCCATGGCTGGTCTCTCCTCATTTCTTGGGTCTCTGTTTAAGCATCTCTTCATAGAGAAGACTGTCTTCACTATGTCTAAAATGTGGCCCTCCATTACTGTACATAGATGCACTCTACTTATTAGCTCTACAAGTGCTAACACGCACGCACACATGTGCTCAGTCATGTCCAACTCTTTGCAATCCCATGGACTATAGCCCACCATATTTCTCTTGCTTGAAATTCCAAAGCACGATAAACAAATCCCTTAATGAAAGAGGTAAATTCATAGCCAAGTAAACATCCATAACCAAAGATTTGACTAATGTTTTTACTTTTAATAATATAATTATGTGGAGGGTTTACTATACATCCTTAGAGTACAATTGCAAGAAGCATTAAGGGGAAGCAGCTGAGATGTCCCTGAAATTTCAGCACAGTTGCCTTTTACTCATCCTAAGATCACATTTGTGAACACTATTAAATTTGAATCTTCTCTCCTTGGACTTCCCTGGTGGCTCAGACCATAAAGAATCTGCCTGCAATGCAGAAGACCCAGGTTCAATCGCTGGGTTGGAAGATCCCCTAGAGAAGGGAATGTCTACCCACTCCAGTATTCTTGCCCAGAAAATCCCATGGAAGAGAAGCCTAGTGGACAAAAGTCCATAGGGTTGCAAAGACTCAGACACGACAAGCGACTAACACTTTCACTTTTTTCAAGGTCTAATTTGTGAACATTATTTAATTCGAATCTTCTCTCCACTCTGATCCTGCACAATGCTTGGCCAGATCCACAGTTAACTAAACCAGCCACCAGTGGAATGTACTGAAGTGAATAAAACATCATGGAGCAGAATAAGCTAATGCAACCAACACTTAATGATCTGTGTTGGGAGTGGGTGAGGCCAAAGTGGGTAGTTCAGTTGAATAAAATCACCCATGCTAGGGATCCATTACTTTGTCTCTAAGTTACTCCTCCCAACAAAACCTACATGAGCAGCTGGCAAGGAGCCAGAAGGTCTGATGAGCGTTCCACACCCACTCATTCCTTCCCAATCCCGGGTCTCTGGTGGAGGTGCTAATGAGCAGTAAAAAGGCCAGAAGGTGATGAGGAAGATGAGGAAAGAGAGCCTGGATTATCCATGACCCGTATAATCAGTCCCTGAAGATTTGACAACTAGATTTGCAGAATCCTCTTTCCACCCAAGAGCCTGTGAGAAATTCAGAGAAGATGAGCAAGTACCGGGAGTTGAGACACTGCCTTGTTTTGAGTATGCAAACATTGACACAGTTTCCATAAAATGTGCTTTGTGAGGGATACAAGATAGATACTAAGTGCTTGTCAATGGGAGCTCTCTAACTGTGGAATGTCTTACAGCTCATTCAGTCACAAAAACTAGTATGATACACTTGGGGCTAAAATTTCTGGAAACAGTTTCACTTCACCACTCCCATGGCTTAATGCTATAGTCATCTTCTTCAGAGGAGCAGGGTAAAATAAAGTCTCCAAAGGGGACAAAAGCATTAGTCTGTAGAATCTGCAAATTTCCAGGAGGTAAATATAGAATTTCAAACTACCAATAGGATGTCACTAAAGACAGGGTTGGAAAGAGGTGGGCAGAATCCATAGCTGTGAATTGGAATGAGCTGGCTTCATCATATCACTGACACACACATGGATTTTAGGAATCAAACAGTAAACTCTGATGCCTGTTCTGCCCCTTCCTGCCTATGTGACCTTGGACAAGTTAGTTAATCTCTCTGAGCCTCAGATTCCTCATCTTTTAAACAAAGGTAATGAAAATAAAACACTTAGTTTAAAATACAAATCTAAATAAAAATGTTGAACATATTATAAAGTGAAGGGAAGTCTCTCAGTCGTGTCCGACTCTTTGCGACCCCGTGGACTGTAGCCCACCAGGCTCCTCCGTCCATGGGATTCTCCAGGCAAGAATACTGGAGTGGGTTGCCATTTTCTTCTCCAGGGGATCTTCCTGACCCAGGAATCGAACTTAGGTCTCCTGCATTGCAGGCAGACACTTTAACCTCTGAGCTACCAGGGAAGCCCGTTGAACATATGATAGACACTCATTAAACGCAATGCAGGAGATGCCAGAGATGTGGGTTCAACCCCTGGGTCAGGAAGATCCCCTGGAGGAGAAAATGGCAACTCACTCCAGTATTCTTGCCTGGAAAATCCCATGGACAGAGAAGCCTGGTGAGCTATAGTCCGTGGGGTCACAGAGAGTTGGACACAACTGAGCAGCTGACCACACACACATAGACACACACAAGAGTGAGTGTTACTGATTATTAACTTCAGCTAAAAGAGCCATAATTATTATAGAAAACCAATGAGTAACCAATAGTTCCTGAATTAGAAACATTCACATAACAAAGTCCAAAAAGGTCACTGTTTAGGCACAAGGGCCACTAGACTCCAACCATTTTTCTTGAGAAGGAATTGAAGGAAGAAGAAAAATTATAACTCTTTACTAGAGACGTAGCTTGAATTTTTACAGCAAGAAATGTTCATGTTTTAAATGTATACTTACTTTTAATGTTTTAAGAAAAGCTATGGAGAGAAAATTCCAGAAGCAATGCTTTCTGAGTAACAGAAATAAGCACTGAACTTTAACATTGTCAAAGCTGAAAATGATATACAGCTTACTTATTGTGATTCTTTAATATAGACCCAGGTAAAATTCCTAGGAAAATCTTACTGAAAACTGTGAACTTGGACAGAGGAATACAATAAGGAGGTAGCTTCAGTGGAATCCCTGGAATGAATTTTTACAGATGAAAAGGGGAGAGACACTCCACTGTAAATTGTAAAAAATAAAAATAAAAAAGTAACGATCACAAAACAAACTAAAAACAAAATTCAGTTTGAAAAAGTGTCAAGATAGTGCTGAGTGAAATATGTTAACCTTCACAAATCACAGCTGACAGATATCCAGGCTTATATAACTAAATCACAAAGTTTAGAAAATGATTGTAGAGTATTTGAGGATGTTTTACAAAAGGAATGAATCAGGATGATGAATTTCAGTGACAGAGCAGTGTGATTAGTTAACAGTTTACATTTCACAGTTTCACCAGTCCAGGTATCTATGAACAGACTTTTCATAGCCAACAGTACAGAGGTTTCTCAAAAAACTAAAAATAGAGTTGCCATATGATCCTGCAAACACACTCCTGGGGATATATCCAGAGGAAACCATAATTCAAAAAGATACATGTACTCCAATGTTTATAGCAGCAGTATTTACAATAGCCAAGACATGGGAACAATGTAAATGTCCATCAACAGATGAATGGATAAAGAAGATGTGGTGTATATATATATAATGGGATATTACTCAGCTATAAAGAAGAATGACATAATGCCATTTGCAGCAACATAGATGGGCCTAGAGACTGTCATGCTAAGTGAAGGCAAAAAGACAAATACCATGTGAAATTACTTATATGTGGAATCTAAAATATGAAACAAATGAACTTATCCACGAAACAGACTCATATACATAGAAAACAGACTCTAGTTTCCAAGGGGGAGAGGAGTTAGCGGAGGGATGGGTTGGGAGTTTGGGATTAGTAGACACAAACTATTATATATAGAATGGATAAACAACGAGGTCCTACTGTATATCACAGGGAGCTATATTCAATATCCTGTTATAAACCAGAATGGAAAATAATGTGAAAAAGAATGTGTGTGTATGGATATATATACAGGTATATGTGTTTGGATATATATATATACACATATATATGAATCACTCTGATGTACAGTAGAAATTAACATAACATTGTAAATCAACTATACTTCAATAAAATAATTTCAAACAAACAGAAGAACCTTGACATTTTACAATGGGGAAATCAAATCATCTACTGACTTGTATATGAATCACTGAAGGCTGACCTGGGGCCACAGGTATGTGCGATGTGCATGCAATCTCAAGGGTATCCCAGGATGAGTCTAAACACCACCATTACCCAACTCCTTTATGAAGTCCTGAGTGGCAGCAGATCCCTCTAGATCAGAGCTGGAGGCAATTCCACCACTATGGTGTTTGGACATTCTTTGTCTTACATCTTGGGAACAATGGCATTATTTTTCAAGACACGGGTAGCTGTATAGTCCCCAGCACCTTGACCAGAAACCTGGACAAGAAGCCATAACAGTGGAAACTTTTCAGACCTGGCTTAGTAAAGTACTTCAAGACAGAGTTCAATGGCAAGGGAGGCTGCAAGGAGTGGTGGAAACTCAGACTCAAGCTGATCCAGGGTGTTGAAATATATCTACATGTATATGATGGCTAGTTTAAGAAAAGCCAAGTTATGGAAGTCTGAATTGATTTAAAAGATAAATCGGGATCCAATTATCCTTGTCACAAATGGAATCTTTCTCTATAAAACTATTCAGAATAGAATTATTTTATTTATCCCATTCTTTGCTACTGTTAAAAATATTCTTGATTCACAAAAACCAGATAGAGTCACCTTTCACTGAACTTTCCTTTTCTATAAAATATAGTGAAGCTGTATTTAAATGAGTTTAAATAAACAAAAATTGAATTTGTTTAACATTCTGTTTAGATAATATTTTGATCTAGGGGCTCAACACTTTTTACAAATATGAAGTTCAGTTCTAGTTCAAACTGATTCATTAAGAGTGTTTTTATTTCTTCAGTGTGCATATGTATGTGTTCGGGGTTTTATTATCATTATTATTGTTGGAGAGGCTTCAATTCAGTTCAAGGTTCAAAACGAGATTCATAAATGGTTTCTGAGTTCAATAATTCAGCCAGAGCTTCCCAGTTTAGTTCAGTTGGAGCTCATGTATCTGTGTGTGTTGTGTATATGGATGTGTGAGTGTCAAATATGTGCATGGACACATATATACATAGTTAGAACTGGACATGGAACAACAAACTGGTTCCAAATAGGAAAAGGAGTACGTCAAGGCTGTATATTGTCACCCTGTTTATTTAACTTATATGCAGAGTACATCATGAGAAATGCTGGGCTGGAAGAAGCACAAGCTGGAATCAAGATTGCTGGGAGAAGTATCAATAACCTCAGATATGCAGATGACACCACCCTTATGGCAGAAATTGAAGAGGAACTCAAAAGCCTCTTGATGAAAGTGAAAGTGGAGAGTGAAAAAGTTGGCTTAAAGCTCAACATTCAGAAAACGAAGATCATGGCATCCGGTGCCACCACTTCATGAGAAATAGATGGGGAAACAGTGGAAAGTGTCAGACTTTATTTTTTGGGGCTCCAAAATCACTGCAGATGATGACTGCAGCCATGAAATTAAAAGACGCTTACTCCTTGGAAGGAAAGTTATGTCCAATCTAGATAGCATATTGAAAAGCAGAGACATTACTTTGCCAACAAAGGTCCATCTAGTCAAGGCTATGGTTTTTCCTGTGGTCATGTATGGATGTGAGAGTTGGACTGTGAAGAAGGCTGAGTGCCAAAGAATTGATGCTTTTGAACTGTGGTGTTGGAGAAGACTCTTGAGAGTCCCTTGAACTGCAAGGAGATCCAACCAGTCCATTCTGAAGGAGATCTGCCCTGGGATTTCTTT
>NW_011494819.1:771898-777554 GCF_000754665.1 Bison bison bison | reverse complement strand
GGCTGGATGGCATCACCGACTCAATGGATGTGAGTCTGAGTGAACTCCGGGAGTTGGTGATGGACAGGGAGGCCTGGTGTGCTGCGATTCATGGGGTCGCAAAGAGTCGGACACGACTGAGTGACTGAACTGAACTGAACTGAACTGACTTTATTTAAGCTCATTTTACCCTGTCACTAAGCGCTTAGCTGTTGGTTGTTGAACAAGACCTCTAGCTGCACAGGAAAGTCTGGAGCTTTATAAAAAGAAAACCAGTGCCCTGTGGCTGCGTTGGAAGGCCACTAGAGGCAGCAGCCTGGGATGAATGCCTCAAGGATGACTGCCTCCTGGGACGGCACTCACCTTACACACTGCTCAGGCAGTGCACCACTAACTGCTGATTTGGCCCCAGTTGCAACCTCTTCCGGGGCTCTCATTTCTACTTGGAAGAGGAAAGACAGAGGAATCAGCTCTATAAAATTAGTCCATTGAATAGCTCTCTGAGCATTTATTAATATCATGAAAGTGAAAAGCGAAAGTGTTAGTCACTCAGTTGTATCCAGCTCTTTGTGACCCCATGGACTGTAGCCTGTCAGGCTCCTCTGTCCAGGGAATTCTCCAGGCAAGTACACTGGAGTAGGTTGCCATTCCCTTCTCCAGGACATCTTCCTGTCCCAGAGATGGAACTCAATATTATAAGCCAGGCTCTATATTAGGCTCTAATGATCAAGCATTAAATAAGACAGATACATTTCCTGCTGTAATGGAGCTCACAGAGCTATTCACTGAGATACTGACCTCCTTAATTCTGAATTATAATAATTTTCAACAATGGGGTGAAATAAGTTATCGATATATCATATATATATATTTAAATTTGTGTTTCATATCAGATCAGATCAGTCGCTCAGTCGTGTCCGACTCTTTGCGACCCCATGAATCGCAGCACGCCAGGCCTTCCTGTTCCTCACCAACTCCCGGAGGTCACTCAGACTCACGTCCATCGAGTCAGTGATGCCATCCAGCCATCTCATCCTCTGTCGTCCCCTTCTCCTTTTGCCCCCAATCCGTCCCAGCATCAGTCTTTTCCAATGAGTCAACTCTTCGCATGAGGTGGCTTGTGAAAGATAAAGATAAAGCTACTATTTAGGGAGCACAGTTTAAATCTTACCTCTCTCCAGTTAGAAGTCCATAAATGGCCACCTTACTGGATGCTCACTATTAAATGAGATGATTTCAAAAAAAGAAGGACCCTGAAATGCAGATGATCCCTGGGAGGTGTTTAGGTCTACGCTACTTTTATGTCAAGTGTAAGACATGACTTCAAGAGTTATTGGATGTGGAGAGAGGATCAAGATGGTGGAGCAGGAAGACCATGAGTTCACCTCCTCCCATAGACACAGCAAAATTACAACTACTTACAGAGCAATTATCTCCAAGAACGACACAAAAACAAGCAGGAAATATTCACCACAAATAATGGCATAAAGGAGCCATAATGAAATGGGTAAGAGTGACAAAGACAGGGGGTAGTCAGGACCCACACCCCCAGGTTAGTGACTCACAAGTGGGAGGGATATCAAAATCACAGAGTTACTCCCTGAGGAGTGAGGGGTGTGAACCCCACATTGGGCTCCCCAACCAAGGAGTCCTGCATCAGAAAATAAGTTCCCAAAATATCTGGCTCTGAAAATCAAGACTCTAATCTCAAAGGGCATGGGCAAAATGCTCTGAATCCCAATGTAAAGGTAGTAGTTTAAGAGGTGCCTGAGCCACACCTAATTACTGAAGTTAGAGAGCCTCTCGAGGAAGAGGCAGGAGGCAATTGAGACTCCTCATGCGAACTGAGAGACTGGCAGCGGCCACTCATAATCTCATTCTACTGTGCTGGTACTTGCACCGGCAGGCACCATTTTGGAATCTTGAACCCACTAATATATTTGCACAAGGGCCCGCCCTGCCCACCAGCATACCCACAGCAACACCAGGGGCCTGCTCTGCTCAACAACACTCCTGCAGCAACAGCATGAGGCAAGGTGTGGGGGCCAGTTCCTCCTGCCAGCACACCCACAGTAGTCCATCCTGCCCCAACAGAAGAGTGCGTGCAGCCCACATTGGAGACATCCTTGAAGCATATAGCTCTGGTGGCCTGAGGACATCTGCTAGGACATCTGCTCTAAGATTGAGATAAATAACAGACCTACCTAATACATAGAGAATTAGGCAAAAAGAGGAGGCAGAGGAGTATATTCCAAGTGAAGGAACAAGACCAAAACCTCAGAAAAAGAACTAAATGGAATGGAGATAAGCAATCTACCTAATTAACAGTCCAAGGTAATGATAATAAATATGTTTACTGAACTCAGGAGAAGAATGGATGAACACAGTGAGAACTTGAACAAAGAGTTATGAAGTATAAAAAAGAACCAATCAGAGCTGAAGAATACAGTAACTCCAGTGGAAAATACACTAGGAGTAACCAACAGCAGTTTAGGTGATAGAGAGGAACAGTTTAGCAATCTGGAAGAAAGAGTAGTAGAAATCATGTAAGCTGAACAGGAAAAAGAAAATAAAAACTAATAAAGATAGTTTAAGGGACCTCTGGACAACATCAAGCATAGTAACATTTGCATTATAGGATCCCAGAAAGAGTAAAGAGAGAAAAGGGCAGAGAATTTTTTCAGAGAAATAATAGTTGAAAAATTCCCTAACCTAAGAAAGGAAACAGAAACTCAGGTTCAGGCATCACAAAACATCCCAAACAAGGTGAACTCAGAGAACCACACAAAGTCACATTGTAATTTTAATGGAAAAAATTAAAGATAAAGAGAAAACCTTAAAAGTAAAAAGAGAAAAGCAACTAGTTGCATACAAGGGAATTGCCACAAGAGTATTACCTGACTTTTCAGCAGACACTTTGCAAGCCAGAAGGGAGTGGTATGATATATTTAAAGTGATGAAATTTAAAATATACAAACAAAATACACTACCAAGCAAAGTTATCATTCAGAATTTAAAGGGAGATAATGAGTTTACAAATAAGCAAAAGCTTAAGAAGTTTTGGCCTTATAAGAAATGTTAAAGAGACTTCTCTAAGCAGAAAAGAAAAAGTCACAACTAGAAATATAAAAATTATAAAATGAAAACACTCATTGATAAAGACAAACATATAGTAAAGGTAGTGGATCAACCATTTATAAAGCCAGTAGGAGGGTTAAAACACAAAAGAAGTAAAAAAAAAATCATCTGTCTACAATAAGCAGTTAAGCAAGTGAAAGTGAAGTCACTCAGTCATGTCCAACTCTTCGTGATCCCATGGACTGCAGCCTACCAGTTAAGGCATACACAAAATAAAAAGATGTAAAATATTATGTCAAAAATATAAAATATGGAGGGAGAGTAAAAATGTAGGATTATAGGAAAGGAAAGGAAAAGGGAAAGTGTTAGCCACTCAGTAGGGCTACGGTTTCTTATAAATGAACCTCATGGAAATCACAAACCAAAAATCCATAATCAATACATCAAAAGGATCCTACATCATGATGAAGTGGATTTATCTTAGGGATACAAGTATAGCTTAATATCCACAAAATAATCAATGTGACACAGTATCAACAAACTGAAGAATAAAAACCATGTGGTCATCTCAACATCTGCAGAAAGAGCTTTTGACAAAATTCAACATCCATTTATAATAAAAACTCTCAAAAAAGTGAGTATAGAGAGAATATACCTGAATATAATGAAAACCATGTATGACAAATGCACAGCTAACATACTCAACAGTGAAAAGCTGAAACATTTCCTCTAAAATCAGGAAAAAAAAAGAATTCCCACTCTCTTCACTTTTATTCATTATAGTATTGGAATTCCTAGCCACAGTCATCAAATAAGAAAAAAGAAATAAAAGGAATCCAAATTGGAAAGGAAGAAGTAAAACTATCACTGTTAGCAGATTACATGATATAGAAAATCCTAAAGACGACACCATAAAAACTATTAGAACTAATAAATGAACTCAGTAAAGTTGCAGGATGCAAAATTAGTATACAGAAATCTGTTTTATTACTTACTATACACTCATAACCGAGGTCAGGGGTCACGACGAGAGGAGTTACCCCACGTCCAAGGTCAGGGGCGGCAGCCGGGAGGAGCTACTCCACGCCCCCAGGCCCGAGGCCAGGGGCGGCAGCGGGGAAGAGCAACTACTCCACCGACTCCAGGGGCGGTGGCCAGGAGCTCCAACCCCACGTCCAAGGACCCATGGCTGTGCGGGCGCAGGAGGGCCTAGAGGAGCTATCCCACACTGAAGGTCAGGAAGGGCGGCGGTGAGGAGATACCCCTCGTCCAAGGTAAGGAGCAATGGCTGCGCTTTGCTGGAGCAGCTGTGAAGAGATACCCCACGCCCAAGGTAAGAGAAACCCAAGTAAGACAGTAGGTGTTGCAAGAGGGCATCAGAGGGTAAACACACTGAAACCATACTCACAGAAAACTAGTCAATCTAATCACACTAGGACCACAGCCTTGTCTAACTCAATGAAACTAAGCCATGCCTGTGGGGCAACCCAAGACGGGTGGGTCATGGTGGAGACATCTGACAGAATGTGGTCCACTGGAGAAGGGAAGGGCAAACCACTTCAGTATTCTTGCCTTGAGAACCCCATGAACAGTATGAACAGGCAAAATGATAGGATACTGAAAGAGAAACTCCCCAGGTCAGTAGGTGTCCAATATGCTACTGGAGATCAGTGGAGAAATAACTCCAGAAAGAATGAAGGGATGGAGTCAAAGCAAAAACAATACCCAGCTGTGGAAGTGACTGGTGATAGAAGCAAGGTCCGATGCTGTAAAGAGCAATATTGCATAGGAACCTGGAATGTCAGGTCCATGAATCAAGGCAAATTGGATGTGGTCAAACAAGAGACGGCAAGAGTGAATGTCGACATTCTAGGAATCAGCGAACTGAAATGAACTGGAATGGGTGAATTTAACTCAGATGACCATTATATCTACTACTGCGGGCAGGAATCCCTCAGAAGAAATGGAGTGGCCATCATGGTCAACAAAAGAGTCCAAAATGCAGTACTTGGATGCAATCTCAAAAACGACAGAATGATCGTTTGTTTCCAAGACAAACCATTCAATATCGCACTAATCCAAGTCTATGCCCCAACCAGTAACGCTGAAGAAGCTGAAGTTGAATGGTTCTATGAAGACCTACAAGACCTTTTAGAACTAACACCCAAAACAGATGTCCTTTTCATTATAGGGGACTGGAATGCAAAAGTAGGAAGTCAAGAAACACCTGGAGTAACAGGCAAATTTGGCCTTGGAATATGGAATGAAGCAGGGCAAAGACTAATAGAGTTTTGCCAAGAAAATGCACTGGTCATAACAAACACCCTCTTCCAACAACACAAGAGAAGACTCTGTACATGGTCAACACCAAAATCAGATTGATTATATTCTTTGCAGCCAAAGATGGAGAAGCTCTATACAGTCAGCAAAAACAAGACTGGGAGCTGACTGTGGCTCAGACCATGAACTCCTTATTGCCAAATTCAGACTTAAATTGAAGAAAGTAGGGAAAACCACTAGACCATTCAGGTATGACCTAAATCAAATCCCTTATGATTATACAGTGGAAGTGAGAAATAGATTTAAGGGCCTAGATCTG
>NW_011494819.1:767601-770952 GCF_000754665.1 Bison bison bison | reverse complement strand
TTCCAAATAGGAAAAGGAGTTCGTCAAGGCTGTATGTTGTCACCCTGTTTATTTAACTTCTATGCAGAGTACATCATGAGAAACACTGGACTGGAAGAAACAACTGGAATCAAGATTGCCGGGAGAAATCTCAACAACCTCAGATATGCAGATGACACCACCCTTACGGCAGAAATTGAAGAGGAACTCAAAAGCCTCTTGATGAAAGTTAAAGTGGAGAGCGAAAAAGTTGGCTTAAAGCTCAACATTCAGAAAACGAAGATCATGGCATTTGGTCCCACCACTTCATGGGAAGTAGATGGGGAAACAGTGGAAACAGTATCAGACTTTATTTTTCTGGGCTCCAAAATCACTACAGATGGTGACTGCAGCCATGAAATTAAAAGACGCTTACTCCTTGGAAGGAAAGTTATGACCACCCTAGACAGCATATTCAAAAGCAGAGACATTACTTTGCCAACAAAGGTCCATCTAGTCAAGGCTATGGTTTTTCCTGTGGTCATGTATGGATGTGAGAGTTGGACTGTGAAGAAGGCTGAGCACCGAAGAATTGATGCTTTTGAACTGTGGTGTTGGAGAAGACTCTTGAGAGTCCCTTGGACTGCAGGGAGATCCAACCAGTCCATTCTGAAGGAGATCGGCCCTGGGATTTCTTTGGAAGGAATGATGCTAAAGCTGAAACTCCAGTACTTTGGCCACCTCATGTGAAGAGTTGACTCATTGGAAAAGACTCTGATGCTGGGAGGGATTGGGGGCAGGAGAAGGGGATGACAGAGGATGAGATGGCTGGATGGCATCACTGACTCGATGGACGTGAGTCTGGGTGAACTCCGGGAGTTGGTGATGGACAGGGAGGCCTGGTGTGCTGCAATTCATGGGGTCGCAAAGAGTTGGACATGACTGAGCACCTGATCTGATCTGATCAAAAAGAGAAACCATGAAACAATCTCATTTATACATGTACCAAAAAGAATAAATGCATAGCAATAAATTTAACCAAGGAGATGAAAAACCTGCACTCTATAAGACATTGATGAAAGAAATTAAAAACCACATAAATAAATAAAAAGATATACCATGTTCGTGGACTGAAAGAATTAATATTATTAAAATGTTCCTACTTCCCAAGGCAGTCTATAAAGTCAATGCATTCCCAATTCAAGAACCAAAGGAATTCTTCACAGAATTAACAAGTAATCCTAAAATTCGTATGGAACCACAAAGGAACTCAAAGAGCCAAAGCAATCTTGGTAAGTGATGGTATAATGCTCTTAATTTTAAACACTACTGTAAGCCTATAATAATCAAAACAATATGCATAGATCCATGGGACAGAATATATAGCCTATAAATAAAAACAGACTTTTAGTCAATTATTCTATGACAAAAGAGGCAAGAATATACAACAGGGGAAAAACAATCTCTGCAATAAACGATACTGGAAAAACTGGACCGCTCCATGCAAAAGAATAAAACTGTTACAGACTAAAACGTAAGACCTGAAACCATAAAACGCCTAGAAGAAAACAGAGTCAGCATACTCTCTGATAACACTCTCAACAGTATGTTTTTGAATCTGCCTCCTCAGTCTAGAGAAACAAAAGCAAAAATCAACAAATGGGACTACACCAAATTTAAAAGCTTTTGTGCATTGAAGAAAACCATCAACACACAATGGAAAGACAACCTACTGAATAGGAAGAGATATTTGCAAACTATATATCCAATGAGGGGTTAGTAACCAAAATATATAAAAAAATCATACAGCTCAACACACACACACACACACACACACACACACACATACAAACCAAACAACTAGATTTTTTCAAAAGGACAGAGGACCTGAGTAGACATTTTTCCAAAGAAGACAGATGGCCAATAGACACATGAAAGGTGTACAAAATTACTAATTATCAGGGAAATGGAAATCAAAACCAAAATGAGATATCAACCTCACACCTGGAATGGCTATCATTAAAAAGGCAGCAAGTAAGCTTTGACGAGAATGTGGAGAAAAAGTAATTCTCATGCACTCTTGGTAGTTATAAATTATTGCAACCACTATGGAAAACAGTATTGAAGTTTCTCCAAAAATTAAAATAGAACTACCATATAAACCAAAACTTCCACTTCTGGGTACACATCCAAAGAAAACAAAAAGATGAATTCAAAAAGTATGTATGTACCTCTGTCTTCATTGCAGCATTATTTACAATAGTCAAGATACGGAAGCAACCCAAGTGTCCATTGATACATGAATGAATAAAGCACATGTAGGGGCTGCAGTCCATGGGGTTGCTAGGAGTTTGACACGACTGAGCGACTTCACTTTCACTTTTCACTTTCATGCATTGGAGAAGGAAACGGCAACCCACTCCAGTATTCTTGCCTGGAGAATCCAGGGATGGGGGAGCCTGGTGGGCTGCCATCTGTGGGGTTGCAGAGAGTTGGACACTACTGAAGCAACTTAGCAGCAGCAGCAGCAGCAGTATTTATATGGGATGGAATGTCCAGATAAGATCAGATCAGTCGCTCAGTCATGTCCGACTCTTTGAGACCCCATGAATTGCAGCACACTAGGTCTCTCTGTCCATCACCAACTACCGGAGTTCACCCAGACTCACGTCCATCGAGTCAGTGATGCCATCCAGCCATCTCATCCTCTGTCGTCCCCTTCTCCTCCTGCCCCCAATCCCTCCCAGAATCAGAGTCTTTTCCAATGAGTCAACTCTTCACATGAGGTAGCCAAAGTACTGGAGTTTCAGCTTTAGCATCATTCCTTCCAAAGAAATCCCAGGGCTGATCTCCTTCAGAATGGACTGGTTGGATCTCCTTGCAGTCCAAGGGACTCTTGAGAGTCCAACACCACAGTTCAAAAGCATCAAAGGAGTAAGTCAAGGCTGTATATTGTCACCCTGCTTATTTAATTTATATGCAGATTACATGATGAGAAATTCTGGGCTGGATGAAGCACAAGCTGGAATCAAGATTGCTGGGAGAAATATCAATAACCTCAGATATGCAGATGACACCACCCTTATGGCAGAAAGTGAAGAACTAAAGAGCCTCTTGATGAGAAGTGAAGGAGGAGAGAGAAAAAGCTCAACATTCAGAAAACTAAGATCATGACATCTGGTCCCATCACTTCATGGCACATAGATAGGGAAACAGTGGAAACAGCAACAGACTTTATTTTGGGGGGCTCCAAAATCACTGCAGATGGTGACTGTAGCCATGAAATTAAAAGATGCTTACTTCTTGGAAGAAAAGCTATGAACAACCTAGACAGCATATTAAAAAGCAGAGACATTACTTTGTTAACAAAGGTCCATCTAGTCAAGGCTATAG
>NW_011494819.1:759305-767482 GCF_000754665.1 Bison bison bison | reverse complement strand
AGCAGATGAATGGATAAGAAAGCTGTGGTACATATACACAATGGAGTATTACTCAGCCATTAAAAAGAATACATTTGAATCAGTTCTAATGATGTGGATGAAACTGGAGCCTATTATACAGAGCGAAGTAAGCCAGAAAGAAAAACACCAATACAGTATACTAACACATATATATGGAATTTAGAAAGATTGTAACAATAACCCTGTATACGAGACAGCAAAAGAGACACTGATGTATAGAACAGTCTTTTGGACTCTGTGGGAGAGGGAGAAGGTGGAATGATTTGGGAGAATGGCATTGAAACATGTATAATATCATATATGAAACGAGTCGCCAGTCCAGGTTCGATGCATCATACTGGATGCTTGGGGCTGGTGCACTGGGACGACCCAGAGGGATGGTATGGGGAGGGAGGAGGGAGGAGGGCTCAGGATGGGGAAGACATGTATACCTGTGGCGGATTCATTTTGATATATGGCAAAACCAATACAATATTGTAAAGTTAAAAAATAAAATAAAATTTTTTTAAAAAAAGCATCAATTCTTCAGCGCTCAGCCTTCTTCATAGTCCAAGTCTCACATCCATACATGATCACAGGAAAAACCATAGCCTTGACTAGACGAACCTTTGTTGGCAAAGTAATGTCTCTGCTTTTGAATATGCTATCTAGGTTGGTCATAACTTTTCTTCCAAGGAGTAAGTGTCTTTTAATGAATGAAGTTTTGCCATTCATAACAACTGGATGGATCTAGAGGGTATTATCCTAAGTGAAATAAGCAACAAAGAAGGCAAATAGCACATGATCTCCCTTACATGTGGAATCTAATAAACAAAAAACAAAGAAAAATGAAAATAGATTCATAGATACAGAGAACTAATGGGTGGTTCCAGGAGGCGAGAAGGGTTGAGGGTTGGGTAAAATAGATGAAGAGGGTAAGAGGTACAAACTTCCAGTAATAAAATAATCATGAGGATGTGATATGCAGTCTAAGAAATATGGTCCATAATACTGTAATGACTTTGTATGCAGAGAGATGGTTACTAGACTTATCGTGGTGGTCACCTGTAATAGAGTTAAATGCTGATCACTGTGCTGTGCACCTGAAACTAATATAATATTATACATAAACCATATTGCAAAAAAAATAATCAAGGGAATTACAAGCACAAAACTGGGGACAGTGGTTACTTCTGGAGACAAGATAAGGAAATGGAATAGAGAAGGACGATACAGGTAGATACAAATGCAATAGTACCAAATAAACAAGAAAAGAAGTAGTAGTCAGATATTGAGATGCTTGAAATTAAGATTCTGAGGGGAATAAGATTCTTAGTAAAGACAGGAACATGTGGGTATGATCATCAGAGTCAATTGCTGAGGTAAGATGGAGTATGAGATGTTTGGAGGAGAGGAGGTCAAGGAGCTGAAAGGCCAGTGTACTGGAAGATTCAGCAAGATACGATGTTGAAGTTGTCAAGGATATAATGAGCATAGTAATGGAGAAAGAGACTGGGAGCCAGGAATGAGGAGAAGTGATGCTGGGTCAGTAGATGGTTGCCCAGAGGAAAGTGGCTGATGATATCGTCCGAGCTTGAGTTTCAAATCTGGATGCTTTTATGGAGGAATGTGGGACAGTGGTTTGGGACCAGCAATAAGAAGGAGAACATTTATCCTGCTCCAAGCCATGCGGTACCAGGAATGTGGGAGAGAAATCAGCCACCCTGAGAGAGGACCACGAAGGGAGTAATATCCTTAGGGAACAGTTAAACAAGAGGGTAAAACGAGAGGGACATTAGGAAGAAGTAGATTTTCCATTTATACACTGAGTTCCAGAGACACAAGGGGAATAGCTTTGAAAAAAAAGTTATTGTGTGTTAAAATCTGTTAAAAGAACCTGTGTGAGTAAGTAGCACAGTAGATTTGGGGATAAAAGTAACTTTTACTTTATTATAAATTTGTTCTTTCTCATTCTGTGACTCAAAAATATTTATTGGGCCATTATTATTATTGTGTGTGTGTGTGCTCAGTCATGTCCAACTCCTTGAGGCCCCATAGACTGAAGCCTGCCAGGCTCCTCTGTCCATGGGATTCTCCATTCAAGAATACTGGAGTGGGTTGCCATTTCCTACTCCAAGGGATCTTCCCGACCCAGGAAACAAACCCGCATCCCTTACATCTCCTACATTTGCAAGTAGTATTAGATCATTATTATTCCTATCCTGAGTACTAAGGCTCAGAAAGGTTCAGAATGCCTTCTCAATAACACAGAGCTGAGGAGCAGTGCAGGCAACATGGGCAGGGGATATAAACACAGATTCTGGAGTTTTACTGCTTGGGATCAAATCCTGTCCCTGCTGTGTGGCCTTAGGCAAGTGATAACATCTCTGTGCCTTGGTTTCCTCATTGGAAAATAGAGAAGATGATGGTTCCTTCCTCATACATTGTTGTGAGCATTAAATCACATATTTCAAATCAGACATTTAGAATGGTGTTTGGCAGATGGAAAGAACTTAATCAGGCTTTATCATTACCATCAAACTCAGTCTTCTGTTGTCAACACCCCTCTCTGCTATCTCTGTCCATAACTCCAATCTGATTGCACTTTTCAGTGTCTTCATTCCCTCAGATCAGAAGCATTTGTATTTCAAACTCTCAAATTCCTCTGGAAATTCGGAGTAGGCTGATCAAAACCATTATGACAAAAACCTTAAGACCAGTGACCATGACCAATACAGTCTGACAAGTTTTTCACTTTCCAAAGGAGAAAAAAAAAGTTATATTTTCTGAGTCCATCCATCTTCCCTCATGGAAATTAAACTACTTGGGATTCCGGTAAACATGATATTTTTTTCATTGAAGCACTAATTACTTTCTTTGTATAGTAGAGGTAAAATTTGACCACAGAATTGATATATGCTTTAATATTCAATAGACAAGGGTCCCTTGGGGATTTTTTTTTTTTAAGTTTTAGTTCGGTTGACAAGAACTTCTGTGATTTCTGTTCTTACCAAGTGACCCCTTAGCTAGCAATCAGTTCATCAGCACACATTTCCTGAACACTTATCTTATGCTGAGCCCTACAGTAAATCCTGGAGATTGAAAGATAAAAGTTCCTGACATCATGGTCAGAGGGAAATTGGAGAGGCAGCCACCCTCTGAGTGGGTATCCACATGTGCCTATGAGTTACCTTGGTTGCAGAAATCTGATTTGGAAAAAACATTTGAAAATTGCATGCTGAGCTCACTATCCCCAATGCTTTAAGCAAGTTGAAGGTGCAAAGAAAACTGATCGATCTCATAGGTACAATGACCTCCACAGCTAGCACAGAAAATATTGGATCCATTCTGCATTCAGAGTCATGAAATTGGGGGAGGGGGAATCCTGCAGTCTCGTGCCCAGAATGGAAAGATGCTTTGGCCAGGTGGGGAATCCCATGAGGTTGGCAGAATGTCCCACTGTGGGGCTCTCAGTCTCAAAACCCATGTTTTCTTGGCAAAATAGCAACTTCCTGCTTCAAAGTAAATAGGATTTAAAGGCTTATGGAAATGGTTCTGAAAGGCACTTGGCTATCCAAAACATTTTTTGCAAAATAACATCTTGATAAGTTAAGTGTGAAAGAATCAGAAACAGATGGATTAAGTTTTACACAGAATGCCCAGGGTTTACCAATTAATCAACAAAAAAAAGGAAGAAGGGAAAATGTGTTTGGCCATTGAAGGAGGATTTGGGGTGTTCTGGCAAACACCTAGCGTTGTCAAGTCCTTTCTTTTCTACACACCACCACTATGGAGACTTCCACGAAATTAAGTTTGTGTGCTGGTGTATGCTGCCGCCTCCTCCAAAATATAAACCATGATACAGTCAGATGACTCTTAGTTGTTTGGCCACCTGATGCAAAGAGGTGACTCATTGGGAAAGACCCTGATGCTGGGAAAGATTGAGGGCAGGAGGAGAAGAGGATGACAAAGGATGAGATGGATGGCATCATCGACTCAATAGACATGAATCTGAGCAAACTCCAGGAGACAGTGAAGGACAGGGAAGCCTGGTGTGCTGAAGTCCATGGGGTCACGAAGAGTCAGACACAATTAAGCAACTAAACAACAACCTAGTGTGGTAAGTCCCCTCTATACAAATCTTCAAGGTGCAAACTTTCAAAGATGCGAACACGCATCTGGTTCTAGCAAGGAAGGGCAAGCTCTGAGCCATCAGTGTCAGATGTGAGTGAAATTGCAACTTGCCCTCCATCTCCTATGGTTGATGATCCTTCTGCTCTGCCATCTCCTTCCCCCTCTTCTTCCTCCAGTCCTCCACTCTTCTTGCCTGTCCACTCGATGCTAGCCCCTATATGCCAGCTGTTGTACTGTACTTTTCAAGATACTATACCATAAGATTAAAAATGTTTCTTTATTTTTTGTGTTTGCTTTTATGTATTGTGTGACAAGTATTATAAACCTATTACATTACAGTACTATATAAATGACTGTGTTAGCTGTGTACCTAGGCTAACTCTGTTGGGCTTAAGAACAAATCGGACTTACAGATGTGCTCTCAGAACAAGACTCATTTGTATGTAGGGGACTTACTGGATGTGCTCCATGGACCCCAGGCTCCATGAGACTCAAGCCTCCATGCCCTTGCTCACATCATCCTCTAGCCAAGGAGGGCCTTCCCTGCTCACGGCCTTCAAGGCACACCTCCAGAGCCAACTTCTTCAAAACATTTTCTTTGACCTTCTTTCATCCAGGTCTCCCACACAGCCTGACAAGTACGATTCCAATTGGGTGGCTCCAGACATCTGGCACTAAAGAGAAATCCCTGCTGCTGCTGCTAAGTCGCTTCAGCCATGTCCGACACTGTGCGACCCCATAGACAGCAGCCCACCAGGCTCCCCCATCCCTGGGATTCTCCAGGCAAGAATACTGGAGTGGGTTGCCATTTCCTTCTCCAATGCATGAAAGTGAAAAGTGAAAGTGAAGTCGCTCAGTCATGTCCGACTCTTAGCAACCCCATGGACTGCAGCTTACCAGGCTCCTCCGTCCATGGGATTTTCCAGGCAAGAGTACTGGAGTGGGGTGCCATTGTCTTCTCCAAAAGAGAAATCCCAGTTGCCCACAAACCAGAGAAAGAGCAAAGGCCAATGACCACTTCTGAGAACTAAGTCTGCACTTCAGTAGTACGCCAGTGTACGATTTCAAGGCACATCAGTAACACCTGATTCTATGAAAATGGTGCTCTCTATTGTTAGTGTGTGTTGGTCACTCAGCATGTCCAACTCTTTGCAACCCCATGGACTGTAGCCTGCCAGGCTCCTCTGTCCATGGAATTCTCCAAGCAAAAATACTGGAGTGAGTAGCCATTCCCTTCTCCTGGGGATCCTCCCGAGCCAGGATTGAACCCAGGTCTCCTGCACTGTAGGCAGATTCTTTACCATCTGAGCCACCAGAGAAGCCCTCTTTATAGCTAGCAAAATACAATTGCATGATCCCTCCTGAGTGTGTGCAGAAAGGCAGCTTTACTGTACTCATTCAGGGCCTTACTTCCTTGCACTTAGCCATGTACATTGATGGTCATGCTACTCAGGACACAGCTGGAACTGGAGTACACACTGTGGTTGGAAGTAGAGGGAAAAGTAGGACCCAGTAGTTCCAAAGGGAAAAACCAAGATTGGAATGGCCCATGCATTGGTCCAGATTGAACATGGGCCAGTATTTCCTAGGGCTTCCCTGATGGCTCAGCAGATAAAGAATCCACCTGCAAAGCAGGAGACACTGGAGACACAGGTTCAATTCCTTGTCAGGAAGACCCCCTGGAAAGAGGAAATGGCAACCCACTCCAGTATTCTTGCCTAAAAGAATCCCATGGACAGAGAAACCTGGCAGGCTACCATCTGCTAAGTCGCTTCAGTCGTGTCTGACTCTGTGTGACCCCATAGACGGCAGCCCACCAGGCTCCCCTGTCCCTGGGATTCTCCAGGCAAGAACACTGGAGTGGGTTGCCATTTCCTTCTCCAATGCATGAAAGCAAAAAGTGAAAGGGAAGTCAATCAGTCGTGTCCGACTCTTCGTGACCCTGTGAACTGCAGCTTACCAGGCTCCTCCATCCATGGGATTTTCCAGGCAAGAGTACTGGAGTGGGGTGCCATCACCTTCTCCGAGGCTACCATCCACAGGGTCACAAAGAGTCCGAAATGACTGAGCAACTAAGCACAAGCAAGCAGCATTTCCTAGGGTCTATTCTGTGAGCTCTATCCTATTCACTTCTATTGAAGTGTTATACAAAAGTAAGATTCTTGGACTTGCCTGGTGGTCCAGTGGTTGAGAATTTGCCTCCAGTGTAGGTCTGATCCCTGCTCCAGGAAGATTCTACATGCCACAGGGCAACTAAGCCCCTGTACCACAACTACTGAGTGCACACTCTAGAGCCTGTAAGCCACGACTCTGGAGCCCACATACCACGACTCCTGAAGCCTGAGTGCCCTACACCATGCTCTGCAACAAGAGAAGCCACTGCCACGCGAAGCCTGCACGCCGCAGCTAGAGAGCAGTCCTCACCCACCACAACTAGAGAAAGCCTGAGCACAGTAACGAAGACTCAATGCAGCCAAGATAAATACAATTTTGTAAAAGATTCTTTTGTCAAATTAATTTGGAATTTCTCCAAGATTTCTTAGGGTATGTAATATACTATTTTCCATCATAAACTTCCAAAGTAGAAGTGCAGAGAGAATTCTGTAGCGTTTCCCAAACTTATTTCACCAAGGAATCCATTTTTGTAAAATGTGGTTGTGGCTTTCTGAGAACCACATAAAACAAGAAAAAAAGCTATGGTTTCCTGCCTTTTTACAATATCCCATCTCTATCTGACTGCCTCATTTTAGTTCCATAACAGTTACTCTGCACCAAGTGTCCCTAATGTGAGGCTCATGGATGGGTTACAGGAGGTTTGTGAAGGCCCTGAAATTGCATGCAAAATTGTATTTGTATATATATTCTTAGGAGGATCTTCAAGCTTGAAGAGAAGGCCAAGACCCCAAAGTAAGATAATTCTTTCCAAAGTCCCTCTTCAACATCTTGGTACAGTGCAAGAGGCTGGGGCGAGGAGTTCCTTTCATGCTCAGGTGAATGAGTGTACAGTAAAAACAAAACAAAACTCAAGAACATAAATGTTTATCTTAATATTATTACCCCCTCATCTGTAACGAGGTGAGTGATGTTCCTAATTTGGTCCAGAGTCCTTTCCTAGGTAAAATGTGGAATTTCTACTCCGAAAGGCCCAGTTTAGTGTTTAACCTCATAATGTGTATTCTGATTTCCAAGGCCCTCTCCTCACCCTCTGCTGTTCCACCAACAGGCAGGCTGGCAAGGACATGGATGGCAAATTCATCCAAGGGGCCCCAGATGCCTTCAGGCATCACAAAAAAAGGCCCTATTGTACAGGAAAAGGATTCAAGAAAAAATGAGGGAGTTCAAAAGATCAAGATGCATTTTCATTGATCTTGGACTTGTAAGAGCCGCACCATCAATCACAGTCGTTTAAAAATTCCTATTAATGGTGCAGAGAGCTGGAGCTCCCATATGGTTTGTCTTTGTAACATTTGGTTTGGGCATCTCTTTAGAAATCAGCATGAGAATCTGTCAGTGTCAGATTCAGCCCTGTGCCTGCTGCCTCACTTGAAGCAGCAATGTAAGGGAGGGAAGGAAGAATGTGGGCTTAATTAGATGCGTTAAGACAATGGATACCGGGGGCTCCAAGAAGGAGCCGGAAGACTAAGAATATCTTGTTCCTGGGAAAAGACAGAAAGCTGAAGCAAGATTCAGCCAGGCCAAGGAGAAGGTCCTAAGATGTGTGCTGAAATGATGGTGAGGAATCAGCGTGTCTGGAAAGGAATTCTGCTCTGTCCCATGCACTGCAGGTACCAGGGTCAGGGCTGGACATGATGCTCCTGGTAGCTCAGTGTGTATTTGAGGGGCTGGGATGAATCAACAGGAACTGAGAGAGCATCAGAAGGCATAGTACAAAGGGCAAAGGTCTTCCTTTCTTGCTCCCTCTCCTGACTTCATTAAAGTAGTGCAACACACACAGGCTTGACACAGGGAAAGTTCAGCCATGGTCCATCCAAAACGGAAGCCTCTAGTCTCTCCTGAGTGGAAGACTTGATGCAGCTGGTCTC
>NW_011494819.1:750401-759205 GCF_000754665.1 Bison bison bison | reverse complement strand
GTGCTGTACATGTATCTGCTGCTGCTAAGTCGCTTCAGTTGTGTCTGACTCTGTGCGACCCCATAGATGGGGGCCCACCAGGCTCCCCTGTCCCTGGGATTCTCCAGGCAAGAGTACTGGAGTGGGTTGCCATGTCCTTCTCCAATGCATGAAAGTGAAATGTGAAAGCGAAGTCGCTCAGTCATGTCCAACTCCTAGTGACCCCATGGACTGCGGCCTACCAGGCCCCTCCGTCCATGGGATTTTCCAGGCAAGACTACTGGAGTGGGGTGCCGGCGCCTTCTCCGGCTGTACATGTAAAAGACACATTAAATTCAAAGATTGTAATAATTTTATATTGATTACATGTTTAAATGATAATTTTGTTTTCATTTTTCAGCCTGATTTTTTTAAGCAGCTGTATTGAGGTATAAATGATATACAAAAAATTACACATATTTAATGGGCACAATTTGATGAGTTTGGACACATGCATACTACCATGTACCATCACCACAATCAAGGTAAGAAATGTACTTATCACCACCAAAAGCTTCCTCACACCCCTTCATGGCATTGTTGTTTGCTTTCTTTGTGGTAAGAACACTTAACATGAGATCTATCATTCTAATGAAAAGTGCTAAGAGCACGGTGCATGCATGCATGCTAAGTCGCTTCAGCTGTATCCAGCTCTTTGCAGCCCTTGAACCATAGCCCTCCAGGCTCCTCTGTCCACAGGATTCTCCAGGCAAGAATACTGGAGTGGGTTGCCATGCCCTCCTCCAGGGCTTCTTCCCAGCCCAGGGATTGAATCCATGTTTCTTACGTCTCCTGTATTGGCAGGCAGGTTTTTTACCACTGGTGCCACCTGGGAAGCCTTGGGAGCACAGTACACATTGTTAACTATAGGCACAATGTCATACAATAGATCTCTGAAACTTATTCATCCTGTATAATTGACACGGGTTAAACAAAATATATTACTTCTGACTTTTTTTTAATGAAACTACTAAAACATTTAAAATTATATATGTACATCCCACTATCTTTCTGTTGGACAATGCTTTTTCATGGCAAAGCTCTGTTAGTCTCCTAGAGCTACCATGACAAAGTATCACAAACAATGTGGCTTAAAACAACAGAACTGCTTCTGACACTTCTGAAGGCCAGAAATCTGAAATCAAGGTGCCATCAAGCTCGCTCCCTTCTTCGGGGCTCTGAGGGAGAGTCCTGTCTCATGGCTGTCTTAGCTCTTGGTGGTTGTTGACCACCCCTCGCACTTCTTCACTTGTGCATGCATGATTCCAACCTCTGTCTCATTGTCACATGGTCTTCCTGGTGTGTCTCTCAGTCTGTGTCTTTTTCTCTTATAAGGATGCTAGTCATATTTAGGACCTACCCACCCCAGGATGGCTTCATTTTAACTTACTAATTACATTTGCAAAGTTTCTATTTCCAAAGTCACATTCTAAGAATCCATGAAGAACATGAGTTTTGGAGACACAATCCAATATAAAGGCTTTTGTTGCTGTTCAGTCACTCAGTCATGTCCAATTCTTATAACCCCATGGACTGTAATCTGCCAGGCTCCTCTGTCCATGGGATTTCCCAGGAAGAATACTAGAGTGGGTTGCCATTCCTTCCACAAGGGGGTCTTCCCAACCCAGGGATCAAAAATATGTCTCCTGCATCTCCTGCATTGGCAGATGGATTCTTTACCACTTAGCCACTTGGGAATCCCAGTATAAAGGCTAAATTTGTTCTTTTAAGGAAACAGGAGCCCATGCCCTCCCTCCATGGAGAACACTCAATTTCTCTTCATGGCGTGCTGAGGTATACCTACCATGTCCCATTCCAAACTCATGCTGTGAACCCCAAAAGAACTGCTGTCTCATGAAAAGCTTGCTAAGGTAAAATACACTTAAGACAGGAAATTAGGAGAGCTGGATTCTAGCCCTAACCTTATCACTAACCATCACAGTGGTCATCAGCAGAGATGCTAAACTCCTCTGAGCCTCAGAATTTCCCTATTTCAGAAATGGAAACACAGGCCCCTACACTTCCAAATTCACAAAATAGCTGTGATAATCATGTTGGATAATTGTGAAAGTTCTTCTAAAAGTACTAGATGTGGTACACATATACAATGAAATATTACTCAGCCATTAAAAAGGAATGAAATTGGGCCATTGTGGTGATGTGGATGGACCTAGAGTCTGTCATACAGGGTGAAGTAAGTCGGAAAGATAAAAACAAGTATATATTAATGCATATGTATAAAATCTGGAAAGATGGCACAGATGAGGCTGTTTGCAGGACAGGAATAGAGACATATATAGAGAACAGAAATGGAGACACAGTAGGGGAAGGGGAGGGTGGGAGAAACTTAGAGAGGACTGATACATATACACTGTCATGTGCAAATAGGTAGCTAATGGGAAACTGCCATACAGGACAAAGAGATCTGTTTAGTGCTCTGTGATGAACTAGAGGGGTAGGATGGGGGAGTGGGAGGAAGACTCAAGAGGGAGGGGATGTATATATACATATAGCTGATTCACTTCGCTGTGTAGCTGAAACTAACATAATGTTGTAAAGCAATTATACTCCAATTTAAAAAATTACTAGTAACCTATATGTACATAGCTCAGTTGGTAAAGAATCCTCCTGCAATGCAGGAGACCCCGGTTTGATTCCTAGGTCGGGAAGATCCCTGGAGAAGGGATAGGCTACCCACTTCAGTATTCTTGGGCTTCCCTTGTGGCTCAGGTGGTAAAGAATCTGCCTGTGATGCAGGAGACCTGGGTTCGATTCCTGGGTTGGGAAGATCTCCTGGAGAAGGGAAAGGCTACCCACTCCAGTATTCTGGCCTGGAGAATTCCATGGACTGTATAGTCCATGGGGTCACAAAGAGTCAGACACGACTGAGTGACTTTCACTTTCACTTATATGTAAATGTAAGCCTTTGTTACAGGCTACCAACTCTGGTCTTTTTTCTATAACTTTGAGAGAAATGGGAGAATCACTCTGAATGCTGAGGGATCTACGATGTCTCACCCTCAAGCACAGTTGGAGATGGCCTCCTGAAAAATCTTCCCTACAGAATCATCCCTTTTGATCCATTCTTCCTACTGCACCTAGAGAGTTATTCACAGTTTTTTAAAAATTTTAAATCATGTTACTTACTTCCTGCTTAAAAGCCTTTATATATATATATATATATATATATATATATATTTTTTTTTTTTTTTTCCCCTAGAGCAGGGAATGGCAACCCACTCCAGTATTCTTGCCTGGGAAATCCCATGGACAGAGGAGCTTGGTGGGATACAGTCCATGGAGTCACACAGAGCCGGACACGACTGAGCTCATATATACACATATTTAAATAATGAGCTTGCCTAATTCTGATGCAGAGAGAGGAGTTTGGGATGGTCTCCTGCTAGCCTCCCTCTGATTGAGGCACTAGGATTGGAATCAGGCAAAATAAACAGAAGATCTCAGTTGATGAAAGATTTGAAAAACTGTCTGATGTGGGAAGGAGGAAATGAGCACCATGCTACCTGGAATACATGCAGCCATTCAGAAGAGACCCAGGACGGCCAAGCCAACTGTGAACCAGGCCCAATCATCTGGACAAAGAGCAGCCCCTTTTGCAAGACCAGGTTCCAATGGCCCATCAGAGAGAAGAGGCCCAGAGGAAGCCTGATTTAGAAACACTTGCTGTTTCTCATTAGGCCTAAGAAAGTTATTTATTTTGTTTTTCCCAGACTGTTTTATTTGGCAGATCCTGGGTGAAATGGCATCCTCTTTTCCCAGGGTCCTTGAAGCTGCTTATTTGTTTTTGCAATTGGCCGTTTTACAAGTAGGGGTCACGGGCACTCACATGGAGACCCGATGCCACTGGTGAGCATATTACTTTGCAGAAATACAGGGCTTGGGTAGGGTTGGCTGAATGGCAGGAAGGCCTGGTCCCAGAATGGCAACGCATTTCCCACCTACATTATTGGTGGCTACTGTTTGCAGCTCCGCCAAGGAGCCTTCCAAAGCCCTCCTCCCTCACTGAGCACTGAAAATCTCCAAGTCAACTGAGAATTTGCTGTTGATGCCTCCTGTGTCTCTGGCAACAGTCTCTATCAATACTACCTTCTTCTTAAAAATCCCAGTCCTGCAGAGCCATCCCAACCAGCCTGTTCCATGAGAAGCCAAGCCTATGCCATCCAAGTAGGGTGACGAGATGTCTCCAGCTTACCTGGGACAGTTCTAATTTATACTTGCTATGCAGATATACTAATACCCTGGCTTTTCTCTCTCAAAACTTTCAATAATAAGGTTCCTTAAACTAAAAATAGAACTGCCATATGATCCAGCATCCCACTCCTGAGTTATGAAGAAGTAAAGTGAAGTGAAGTCGCTCAGTCGTGTCCGACTCTTTGCAACCCCATGGACTGTAGCCTACCAAGTTCCTCCATCCATGGGATTCTCCAGGCAAGAATACTGGAGTGGGTTGCCATTTCCTTCTTCAGGGGATCTTCCCGACCCAGGGATTGAACCCAGGTCTCTCGCATTGTAGGCAGATGCTTTACTGTCTGAGCCACCAGGGAAGTCCTAGGTTATACCCAGAAAAAAAACATAATTCAAAAAGATACAGGCACCCCAATTTTATTCCAGCACTATTTACAACAGCCAAGACAGGGAAACAACCGAAATGTCCATCAACAGAGTAACAGATACAGATGTGCTATATACATATACAACGGAATATTGCTCAGCCATAAAAAGAATGAAATAATGTCATTTGCAGCAACATGGATGAACATAGAGATGATCATATTAAGTGAAGTAAGTCTGAGAAAGATAAATATCATATGATATCACTCATGTGCAGAATCTAATTTTTAAAAAATGATACAAGTAAACATATTTACAAGATGGAAACAGACTTACAGATATCGAAACAAACTTATGGCCACCAAAGAGGAGATGTGCTGGGGGAGGGATAAATCAGTAGCATGGGATTAACATACACACACTACTATATATAAGGCAAGGACCTACTGTATAGCACAGGGAACTCTACTCAATATTTTGTGATAACCTATATGAGAAAAGAATCAATATGTGTATATGTAAAACTGAATCACTTTGATGTACACCTGAAACGAATACAACATTGTAAATCAACTATATTCCAATAAATTTTTTAAAAAATACACTAAATTTTCAAGTACGTATTTAATATTTTAAAATATTTCATGTAAACGAAATTATATACCTTTAAATATTGTCAAAAAACCTTTCAAAATTGTTCTGGCTTGGATGAAAACTTATAGGGACATTCTGTTTCCCATATATGTTTTCTAAAGAGTGTTCTTTTGAATGATTACACCAGGAGATATCTAGAGCAATAAGTTTCCTTATGCAGTAAGTTTGGAAAACACACACACCTTGTTTTAGCCACAGTTTACATTAGCAAATTAAAGGCTCTGATCACTGACTAAAGATTTTTGTTTCATTTTGTTTAACCTAATGTTCCCAATTTATTTATTAAACCACAGCCCTGATTTTTAATAAACACCTATTAACAGTTTCTTGGAAAGCAGTTCGGAAAATGCTTTCCTGAAGTATTAGAGACCCAATGCACTGATCCTCTCAGGTACCAAATTTCAAAGAGATCCCTCAGAGAGAATCATACATCATCTGAAGGGGAGAAGGTGTCCTTTGCAAATTATTCACATGTTCATAATCATAGTTTTAGAACTAAAAATCAGGCAATGTGATCTGACACATAGTCTAAAAATGAGACAAGAGATGTGAAATCAGGACAGACCTAAACAAATATGAGTCTTCTAAATACAACCTTCCCTCCATTCTCCCTTACAGTTGGCCTCAGCCCCTCACCAGAAGCCTGGGGGCTGGTGCCACTAACCTAATCCCAGATTACTTCTGAAATTCTCCCAGGGTAATCATGAGGTTCCCCTGCTCCTCCCAGAGCATTGCCTCCTATGCTTCACAGATATGAGCCACTCAGAAGCCAAGTGCATAGGCTGTGGGAGCTTATGGATTCTTGCAGAGGCCTCTCCCCATGAGGTTATAACAGCATCCTCTCTGATTCATGGGATAAAGATATAAAGGACCAGAGCTAGCCAACGAAAGATAGCCTACCTACTCTGTAATAGTTGCCATGGAAACAAACCCACTCTCACTATACTTCTGACAAACCTGGGTGTCTAAAAACAAGCCTTACCCTATAAGGCTTAAGGATAAGCCTATAACCTTATCCCCTTGTGCAGTGCCCAGAACATGGAAGGCATCTGCAAACACTACAAACTGAAGACACAGACTAATAAAGTAATCATCTGTTTTCTTAGCCAAAAATATAGGATTTTTGTCATAATTTTTTTATTTCTCCACTTAGAAGATCTATGCTAACAAAATGTTCATGGCTTTGAAAAAAATTTTCCCATTTGTTATAACTTGATCATAGTCCTATACATTGCTTTTAATATTCCTCTGGAATCATAAACAATACTTAGGTGATAGGCCACCTCTTGTAAAATGACTTCTCCCTGACCCTCACAGAGAGAGTGAAATAAAATAGATTGAGTATTGGATATAATTTGTAAATGATATAAAAAACTAATCCAGAAGTGGGCCTCTGGCAAACTGTAATATATTATAATCTATAGAATTATTTGGTGACATTGGCTCACCTTATCCTGGTTCGCAAGACATAGGTCCCTTTTGATCTTTGGGGGAGTTTTTCTTCTCACACAACCTGGACACTAAATCATATACCACCCAGAAGAATTTTATAGAGCTGGATACTCCTGGCTCTATCAAGCCATGCTGACTGCATCCTGGCCTCCTCGATATTGAGAACTAAATCCAAAGAATGAAGTCTTTTGTTGGTCAATTTTCTCTGGAAATTTCCAGGAAGAATATTGGATATAGCCAAACAGTTGAAAAATAAGGCCAGCATGACTTTATTAAATAGATAAGAATTGTTTCTCTGTGAAAAGTGAAGGCTCAGGAGGGTCTTCTGTTTGTTATACTAAAATGATGTCTAGGGACTTCCCTAGCTGTCCAGTGGTTAAGAATCTGCCTTGCAATATAAGGGACACCAGTTGGATTTCTGGAGCAACTAAACCCATATGTCACAATGACTGATCCAGCGCTCTAGAGCCCGAGAGCCACAACTACTGAGCCCACGTGCTGCAACTACTGAAGTCTGCAAGCCTAGAGCCCACGCACCACAGCAAGAGAAGCCACCGCAATGAGAAGCCTGCATACCACAACAAAGATCAGCCCCACTCGCCACAACCAGAGACAGCCTGAGTGTAGCAATGAAGACCCGCCACAGCTAAATAAACAAATAAATCTTAAAAAAAAGAAAGAAATGATATCAACATTTCCACTGAAGCCAAAATAAGAATAAGTTGGAGTAGGAAACAGTTTGATTCTGTGGAAAGATGCTGGGAGAGAGCCTTTGGATTTGGGATGCTTCATTTATTCTCTTCCTGTCAATCCATCACTTAATCAAAATTTACTATGGTGGGCACACTGCAGTCTCCAAGCTTCTGGAGACCAGAGAGAACTCCAGTTCTTTAGATACACACCCACCAGTTGGGAAGACAGCATGCAAATGAATGATGAGCACATGTGCATTAGTACTGAGAAGAGAATGAGAGCCCAGAGGATGGAGCAAGCAATTGACACACTCTCAAAAGAGTAGTTCTTTCCATCGACAAAGGGGATCAAGGCATTCCAGGCCAATTAAATGTTCTCCACAAAAGCAAATAAGTGTAAAACAGGATAGCATTCGTTAGCACAAAGAGCAGATAAAGAAGTGGCGAGAGATGAGGCTGGTGCTAGATTGCCCAAAGGCACAGGAGTGGACCACTAAGGTACTCCGCTATTCAGTAACTGCAAGATTCATGACTATTTTCCACCAAGCTGTCACCAGCTTTTGTGCCATGAAATGATGTAGTAGCTCTTGTTAACCATGTCAAAAGCTCAAAGTGGAAGGTCAAACCGAAGCCAGAATGAGGACAATGCTGATGGATTTCCCTGCACAGTTTAAGAGGATCCGTATGCTCACTAAAAACTAACCAAGGGCCAAGATCATGTGCATGTATACTTCAGGTTGCTTTACTAGAGGGCTTCCCACGTGGTACAATGGTAAAGAATCCACCTGCCAATGCAGGAGACATGGGAGACTCAGGTTTGATCCCTGGGTCGGGAAGATCTCCTGGAGGAGGAAATGGCCCCACTCCAGTATTCTTACCTAGAAAATCCCATGAACAGGGGAGCCTGATGGGCTGCAGTCCATGGGGTTGCAATAGTGACTGAGCATGCATCACTGGAGAAGGGATAAGCTACCCACTCCAGTATTCTTGGGCTTCCCTTATGGCTCAGCTGTTAAAGAATCTGCCTGAAATGTGGGAGACCTGGGTATGATCCCTGGGTTGGTAAAATCCCCTGGAGAAGGGAAAGGCTACCCACACTAGTATTCTGGCCTGGAGAATTCCATGGACTATATAGTCCATGGGATCGCAGAGTCAGACATGACTGATCGACCTTTCCTTTCACACATGCCTAACAAAGAGGATAATCTAGGCTTTTCCTGACAAGTGGATATTTGACCCAAACAAAGATGCCCCCAACCACATAGGAAATCATATGGTGATTTGCCTGCCTTAATGTTTCATAATCATGCATTCTACATCCAGGCACCCATAATGAGGCTGCTTGAATATAAGGCCTCCACAGAACAATATTGCCATCCATCTGGTTAAGCAAAGTGGGTGTGAGTTTCTGCTATC
>NW_011494819.1:724105-750301 GCF_000754665.1 Bison bison bison | reverse complement strand
TGCTATCGCAAACTTAGTATTTGGCCCATACTTGAAGAAAGCAGCACTGTTCTCAAGAGAGCAGACTGCCCCCAAAACAGAGTCCAGAACTAACTGAGCAGGCACAACTTTATAGCTCAGTGGGGAAAAGAACAGGGCCTGTGCTTTTCCATGAGCTATGCCTTAGGACAGAGGCCCCCAGTGCCTTCAGAAGAAACTGAGATATCCAGAGCCAGAAATACTGGAGCTGGTAAGGAACTGCTACAGACCTCATGCCCACTGGCTCATGCTTTGTTATAAACATTACTGAGTCCCTTTGGCTCAGCAGCCTCTGTTTTTGTTTGAAATATAGTGACTTCCCCTAAAGATCTCCAGAGGTCATTTCTTTTTTTTTTTTTTAATTAGAGAACAATTACTTTACAATATTGCGATTACTTTTGCAATACATGAATCATCATTAGGTCACTTCTGGGGCATTGAGAATACCAGGGTCTAAAGCTTTCTTTTCCATATCACCTCTCTGAACAACTAACTTTTTGACTTATTCTTCTAGAAAATTTCCTACAAGCTCAATATGATTGCCCCTGTATTGATATTTCACCTGCCAGGTTGGCTCTGTGGGTTCCACACTCAGAAAGGAGCCCCACATTTCCATTTTGCACTGAATCCTGCATATTATGTAATGGCCCTGACTGCAAAATGGAAATATTAATCTTTGGCTTTGGAATAACATTGTTTACATTTTTAAAGTGTGTTCACATCTCTTGTCCCATAGGATCCTCACAGTTAAGTAGCCAAAAGAGAAGAGAAAGTGGTAAAGAAGATGTAACCTTGAAGACAAGAGAGATCTAGGTTCAAATCTAGGGTCTGCCATAATCCTGGGCTAGTGATTTCATTTCTCTGATCTTCAGCTTCCCCTTCTGTAAAAGAGCAGTACTACCTGCCACGTTACAGTTGATGTGATCATTATGCAAATCAACGAATGAGAAAGTGCCTGGCCCATGGTAGACACTGAATAAGGCCTTCCCCTCTTCTACACCTTTTTTCCATCCCCTGACTCTCCCAATTTGTGAGATATAAGGATTGAAACTGAGAGGTTTAAATGATCTGCCAAGTACAGAAGTCAAGCTGGGATTAAATGTACACTGATTTAATTAGGAGAATGCCTGTGTGAGTTAAAATGGAGAAGGAGCCAAAAAAATAAAAGAGAGAGCTGTCAGGCCAGGAGGCAAGTCTGATTCTGAGTTAAAGGAAGAACAGAAAGTTGGGCAAAAGTTTCCTAGACTCCTACATCATTTAAGGAAGATTCATCAAGGCCATTGGGGAGTTCTGGAGCTAGCCAGAGTCAACCATTAGCAGAATCCCACATCTCCCAGGCATGGTCTTGCCTTAGTATCC
The DNA here is from genome assembly GCF_000754665.1 of Bison bison bison. Classification (NCBI taxonomy): domain Eukaryota; kingdom Metazoa; phylum Chordata; class Mammalia; order Artiodactyla; family Bovidae; genus Bison; species Bison bison. The sequence goes on along the minus strand of NW_011494819.1, from coordinate 748,924 downwards.
TAGCAACACCATCTTTGAATGGAACAGCTCATGGGAGGCACAGCCTTGTATAAAACAGGCTGTGGATTTCAGGGAGCAGAATTTAGGTCCTTGGTCAATTGTTCTGCCTGTATTTGGAAAGCTGTGAGCTGAACCTTGGGCTTCCCAGGTTGTGCTACTGGTAAAGAATCCACCTGCCAATGCAGGAAACATAAAAGATGCAGGTTTGATCCCTGGGTTGGGAAGATCCCTTGGAGGAGGGCATGGCAATCCACTCCAGTATTCTTGCCTGGAGAATCGCATGGACAGAGGAGCCTCATGGGCTATAGTCCACAGGGTCTCAAAGAGTCGGACACAACGGAGGTGACTTAGCACAGAGCAGCATTTTCAGGGCCACAATGTCACAGTTCACTGAGTTGATGCCAAAGCAAGATACACCTTACTCTTTCCTGCAAGGAATTCAGCTAGCCCAGCATCTTCAGAAAATGTGAAGGAAGTTGTTCTTGAGCCATTGCTTTCTCAAAGAGCAGGACAGCTTTCTTTTTTTTTTAATTTATTTATTTTAATTAGAGGCTAATTACTTTACAATATTGTATGGGTTTTGCCATACATCAACATGAATCCGCCATGTGTGCACACGTGTTCCCAATCCTGAACCCCCCTCCCACCGCCCTCCCCATACCATCCCTCTGGGTCATCCCAGTGCACCAGCCCCAAGCATCCTGTATTCTGCATCAAACCTGGACTGCCTATTCATTTCTTATATGATATTATACATGTTTCAATGCCATTCTCCCAAATCATCACCCCCCTCCCTCTCCCACAGAGTCCAAAAGACTGTTCTAAACATCTGTGTCTCTTTTGCTGTCTCGCATATAGGGTTATCATTACCATCTTTCTAAATTCCATATATATGCATTAGTATACTGTATTGGTGTTTTTCTTTCTGGCATACTTCACTCTGTGTAATTGGCTCCAGTTTCAACCACCTCATTAGAACTGATTTAAATGTATTCTTTTTAATGACTGAGCAATACTCCATTGTGTATATGTACCACAGCTTTCTTATCCATTCCTCTGCTGATGGACATCTAGGTTGCTTCCATGTCCTAGCTATTATAAACAGTGCTGCGATGAACATTGGGGTACATGTGTCTCTTTCCCTTCTGGTTTCCTCGGTGTGTATGCCCAGCAGTGGGATTGCTGGGTCATATGGCAGTTCTATTTCCAGTTTTGTAAGGAATCTTCACACTGTTTTCCATAGTGGCTGTACTAGTTTGCATTCGCACCAACAGTATAAGAGGGTTCCCTTTTCTCCACATCCTCTCCAGCATTTATTGCTTGTAGACTTTTGGATTGCAGCCATTCTGACTGGCGTGAAATGGTACCTCACTGTGGTTTTGATTTGCATTTCTCTGACAATGAGTGATGTTGAGCATCTTTTCATGTATTTGTTAGCCATCTGTATGTCTTCTTTGGAGAAATGTCTATTTAGTTCTTTATCCCATTTTTTGATTGGGTCGCTTATTTTTCTGGAGTTGAGCTGCAAGAGTTGCTTTGTATTTTTGAGATTAGTTGTTTGTCTGTTGCTTCATTTGCTATTATTTTCTCCCATTCTGAAGGCTGTCTTTTCACCTTGCTTATAGTTTCTTTTGTTGTGCAGAAGCTTTTAATTTTAATTATATCCCATTTGTTTGTTTTTGCTTTTATTTCCAATATTTTGGGAGGTGGGTCATAGAGGATCCTGCTGTGATTTATGTCAGAGAGTGTTTTGCCTATGTTCTCCTTTAAGAGTTTTGTAGTTTCTGGTCTTATGTTTAGATCTTTAACCCATTTTGAGTTTATTTTTGTGTATGGTGTTAGAAAGTGTTCCAGTTTCATTCTTTTACAAGTGGTTGACCAGTTTTCCCAGCACCACTTGTTAAAGAGATTGTCTTTTCTCCGCTGTATATTCTTGCCTCCTTTGTCAAAGATAAGGTGTCCATAGGTGCATGGGTTTATCTCTGGGCTTTCTATTTTGATCCACTGATCTATATTTCTGTCTTTGTGCCAGTACCATACTGTCTTGATGACTGTGGCTTTGTAGTAGAGCCTGAAGTCAGGCAGGTTGATTCCTCCAGTTCCATTCTTCTTTCTCAAGATTGCTTTGGCTATTCGAGGGTTTTTGTGTTTCCATACAAATTGTGAAATTATTTGTTCTAGCTCTGTGAAAAATACCATTGGTAGCTTGATAGGGATTGCATTGAATCTATAGATTGCTTTGGGTAGTATACTCATTTTCACTATATTGATTCTTCTGATCCATGAACATGGTATATTTCTCCATCTATTAGTGTCCTCTTTGATTTCTTTCACCAGTGTTTTATAGCTTTCTGTTAGAGTTGGCAATCCTGCCTGCTCTTAGACACAGAGAGCCTGTTGGCTGAGGATGCCTTTGTCCTGTCTCTCTGAGGAAGTGAAACATTTCCACAAAATTCTTCTGGGGCTTCTCAACACAACTATGGGTTTTTGGAGCCCAGGAGAAGAGATTTATTCAGTCATAGAGACATAATTCCATTCAGGGTCATTCAGGGGAAATTGCTCAAAAATTATCTTTTGGCTCTAATGGTCCATGAAATAATTTTACAGAAAGAAGTGGAAAGAAAGAAATAAAGAAGGAAATAGGAGTGAGGGAGGAGGAAAGAAACTTCTTACTTACAAGGAACATTCACCTACATCACTATGTTGACCCATCACTCTGTGAAGTGAGTAAAGACAGATCAAGTGATCTTATTATTCTCATTTTAGAAATGTGGAAATTGAGATTCAGAAAGGTTAAACCACTTGCCCAAATTTCCATAGCTCATAAAATGCAGAGCTGGAACTCTAGCCCTGCCTTCTGCCCTCCTCCAGGAAGACTGGGTCTACGCAACACCAATAAAGGTCTTCAAGTGAATCATAGAAAATATTAGTCATTTCAGCAAACCATTATGCTGGCAGCTCAACACCATCCCCCAGTCCCACACACTCCCTCCCAAGCTTTCTTAGGGCTCTAGAGCCCAGGATATATAATCACTGCTACCTTTCATGGGAGGGAGAAGGGAAGATGATAAGAAAGAAGTCAAACTTCATTAATCCAGAGTAAGCAGATGGTGGGCAGAGGAGAAGATGGAGGAGGAGAGAGTCAGACGTCTAGACCTAAATAGGCAAGAATCCAAATACAGGAATGTATTCAAATTCAATTCACTTTGACTTTCTTGTTTTCACCTAAGTGAAGTTTTAGTAGAAATTCTTCAAAGATTTGCCTTAAGGAACAAGAATTATTTATAGTTTATGTTTCTGATTCACTCAACTGTTCCTAATTCAAAATTTCTCATGCTGACAACAGGGCCTGAAATTTAGTTTTTATTTCTAGCATACATTGAGAAAGATGATCTAACCAATTAGTGAGGGGGCATAACAAGAATATGGGGAAATTTGCTATTAACTCACTTTAATGAAAATTAAAAATTATTTACTCATTTAGAATCACTGATTTATTTATCAAAAAAAGGAAAACACATCTTAAGTTAGGCTTGTTCACTAAAAACAGATATTAAAAAGAGGTAAGATTTAATCAGGTTGAAAATAATAGAATAAAACCAAATTCTTTTTAAAAATATTCTTTTATTCATTCTTAATCCATAATACAGACCAACTCTCTTATATCCTACTTCCTTTTTACCAACACTCCTACAACTTCATACATACACACCCTGCTCTGTTAATTTAAAGAAATTTTACTGTGCTTGCATGGTAAATTTGTAGAAGCCTGTTTCTATCCATAATGCCAGTGAGAAAGTGAAGGCCCATGCTGGAAATTTAACATTTAATAATAAAAAAAAGCATCGTGTCTTTTATCCCCCCACGAAAATCATAGAACAAAGTTTCTACCCAATTTGGAGGGCCCCATAACAATATCCTTCAAAAGTACTACTGTCTTCATAGGAACTCTCTGGGGACAAAGACCTCTTAGCAATGCCAGAAATTGTGACTTTTTCAAATGACTCCAACTTCTAGAAAATGATTTCTTTTACTTTCAGTCAAATAAACTCTTCAATTATTTGAAGATATTTATCCTAGCATCCATTCGTCTTCTCCTTTCCAAGTTACACATAAACAGTTCTGTCAAACTCACATGAATCCATGAAGAGATTGGTCCCTTTTCTCTAAAATATTAAACTTGTCTTGAATCTTCTTTAAGTGTAATACTGAGCTCTGAACTGTTACACCACTGAATGTCTTTCCTTTCTTTAAAATGGGATTAATAACAGTATCTACCTCATAGATATGTGTTCAATAGGAAAATAAATGATCCAGACTCTTAGTGCTTACCTGCATCTGTGTTCTGTCCATCCTCCAGGGCACACAGCTGGAGTATACATTCCAGTTTCCCTTGAAATTAGAGGAGGCAGGTCACTGAGTTCAGGCAATGAAACATGGGCAGAAACAATAAGTACCACTTTCAGATCTGTTCTATTTCACCCCCCAAATTTCTTGCAGGTGATTTTCCTTTTCTTTTGCCATCTGCCTGTTGAATGGAGAGAATTCCAAGGACCTAGAGGAGGATGGAACCACAGGATAAATAGAGCCTGAGTCTCAGCACGACTGTGTCCCTTCATCCCCAGCTCTCCTCCCTGACCCACAAAGGTGTGTAAGGTAAACAAGAATAAAATTTTATGATATTAAGTCGCTGAGGTTTTAGCGTTGTTTCAGCCATTAGTCTAATTCTTCTGTGTATACTAGACTAATTCATTCATGTAAAACCACATGTTAGGTACAGAAGAAGTGTGCAATAAATATGAGCTACTGTTACTACTAACAGCACTTTTATCACTACTAATATTGCAGTTACCCCTACTACAGACAGAATCTGAGTGAATCTACTAGTTTATGAATCACAGCATGTTGTTGTTGTTGTTTAGTTGCTAAGTCATGTCCGACTCTTTGACACACCCATGGACTATGGCCCATTGGGCTCCTCTGTCCATTGGATTTCCCAGGCAAGAATACTAGAGTGGGTTGCCATTTCCTTCTCGAGGGGATCTTCCCAACCTAGGGATTGAACCCACATCTCCTGCTTGGCAGACAGATTCTTTACCACTGAGCCACCTGGGAAGTAAATCACAGCATACTCTGACTTAAAATGAAATTTTAGGCAACTCTGAAAAGAAAGATCCAGATCTTTTTTCACATGTGCTTCTTTCCAACATAGTCCTCCCCTTTTTGTGTATTTTCAAGAGCTGAAAATTTTCAAATTTTAAAGTAAAAATAAATATGCATCTCTGATAGTTTTACTGATCTTCCTTACCAGTCCATTTTGAAGATGGGCAATATATTTTTGAATCTTGATCATTTCATTCAATGTGTTATTGATATTTTCCTCTTTCAGTTTTTATATGTGCTCTGAATTTTTATGACATATAATCTGTTTTCATCCAAATTTCTGCTAAAGATGTCAGTGAGGATAAGACCAAATAGAGAACCCTGTGGCATAACCTTAATGGTTCCCTCAAGAATTGTTCCCTCACCCACAATATGTGAGTTCTATAAGCCTGGCTGTACTATCATTCAATTGAAGCCTCACCATCTTGTCCACAAAATATCTTGAAATCTTTGTCAAATGTCACATCAATAGTGTGATTTGCTCATCCACAGCATTTACCTAATCGATTAATTTAACATTTTGAGACAAAAGTTAAAGTGGGATTTACTTGGAATGACTTTTTTCTTAACAGTTTTGGGCTGACTTCTAGTAATCATTGCTGTCTTTTAACCATCCAATTAATATATTATAGAATTTTGCCTGGATTTGACACTAAGTCTATAGCATTGAATCTCTCTTTCAACCGCTCTTTCAAAAACTCTTGCCCCTTGCCCTTCTCCAATTTTTCTAGGACCTCTCTCAGTATTTGTGAATTTTTAACCATTACCAACAAGAGTTTCCCCATCTCATGTATAAATTCTCCTGGTACCCAGGGTATGACTCATCTTGATCTAAACAACTGAACTTACTGACGTCTGAAACCCCACTCCCCTGGTCACAAAAAGCACTTGTAGCTACCAAATACTGTAACCGTGACTACAAATAATTCCAGAGATAGGTCAGGAAACTCTGTCTTACTTAGGAGTACCTTCAGGCTGAGAAACCCGCATGCCCACTCAGTTATGCACTCGGAGTGTGCAATGTGCCAGGCATTTAACACACATGCTTCATTTAATCCCAACCATGAAAACTGAGGTTTAGAAAAGAAAGCTGACCAAGGTTACACAACACAAGTCAGGCTGAGTCAGGAGTCAAACCCAAGTCTGTCCAACTCCACAACCTATGTTCCATCCACTGAACCATGCCTACTTTCTCACTAGGACTCTAATTCGCTCTTCCCACCTATCTTGGCCTTCAATTTCCTTTTAATTACATCTGCTCTATACTTTACAGTTGAGACACTTCTCCTTGGTGAAGAAAATGAGAACTTGTCAGAAACTGAGGTGCTGGGACTTCCCTGGTGGTCCAGTGATTAAGAATCTGCCTGCCAATGCAGGGAACACAAGTTCAATCCCTAGTCCAGGAAGATCTGATGTTCTGTGGAGCAACTAAGCCCATGGACCACAACTACTGAGCCTGTGTGCCTAGAGCCTTTGCTCTGCAGCAAGAGAAGCCACCACAATAAAAACTCTTGCCCTATAATAAAGAGAATCCCCCGCTTGTCACACCTAGAGAGAAACCGCACATAGCAACGAAGACCCAGTGCAGCCCAAAAAAGAAAAAAAGGATAAAAAGAAACAAACTTCAGTGCTTTGCTCCTTCCTATATCTGCCATTTATTCTAAGCATTCTCCAAATGAGTGTGTTCTAACAAAAGGAGCTTTATCTCTTTTTTTTTTCCCCACAAACTTCCTATTCTGCATGTTCATCCCCCATTAAAATCTTTTTGTGTTGGTAATATTTGGTTCCTCAGGGTCCTTGGGACATGCCTTCTTATCAGAAGTGAAAAATTTTTATACCAACCCTGTTCTTTGAACCCCATCCTCCCATGCCCTTCTTTCTATGTAGTCCTGGTCTTCAAGTGGAAGGTTCATCTCAGTCCCCACCCTCCTTCAAGTGCATTCTGTACCCACATGGACTACTTATAAGCTAAAAACAGATGCCAATGAACGATTCTTTAGTATCAGCCAATGAACATGCCAAGTCTCCCTTTGGGTGTATGTATGCTCACTCATTCAGTGATGTCTGACTCTTTGCTACCTTATAGACTATAGTCCACCAGGCTCCTCTGTCCATGGGATTCTCTAGACAAGAATTCTGGAGTGGTTTGCCATTTCCTCCTCCAGGGGATCTTCCCAATCTAGGAATCGAACCTGTATCTCCTGCATTAGCAGGCAGATTCTTTACCACTAAGCCACCTGGGAAGCCCAAGCCTCCCTTTACCTGGAGGCATTTTCAGTTTTGAAAGTAACTGATAAAGCGAGGGACAGTGGTTCCAGGCATAACTTTTGGAATGAGAATCTTCGTTAACGGGAAGCCAAGTCCTGGCTTTACTACTTACTACCTTTGTGAGCTTGACAATTCACTTAATTTCTCTGAACCTCAGTTTATCTATCTGGAGAAGAGGGGTAATAATTCTGCTAGGGTAAATGTCGCCTCTTATCATTGAGTGAATCTTAATGTTAGCATTTTTGCCCTCTAGGTAAATGAAAGAATAAATATTTGAGAGTTGGGAGGCCCAAAGTTTGCCACTAATTAACACTGTGTGAGTGGTTAGCTCATCTGCTTAGCCATGAGTAGCCACAGAACACCTGGGTTGTCAATGGCATCACATCCTAGCCAGAGGCCTGCAGTTACAGGCTAGGGAAGAAGACCAGAGGAAGACCGTCAAATTGGAGCGCTCACAACCCTACTGAAGATGGCAGCCCTGTCTGGCCCCCACATGAAACTGTGGTCTTGGTGGTGCCAAATCTTTGCTTTTCCCCCCAAAGATACCAGAAGTTCAGAATTTTATGCCAAACCTCCCAATTTTTAAATGTTGGCAAATTATTTATTTTTACTATTTAGCATTCTACATGTTTACTGACAACATACCAGAAGTTTGCAACCTCTGGCCAAAAGCCTGAAGTTAGAAGCCCCACTCCCCTAGTTACAGAAAGCACTTGTAGCTATCACATGCTGTAACCATGGCTACAAATAATCCCAGAGATAGGTCAGGAAACTTTATCTTATTTATGGAGCACCTCCAGACTGGGAAACCTGCGTGTCTACTCAGCTATGTGCTAGAGTCACCCTTTTTTTGCCACAGATATTAATTTACCACAAGACTGCTCTTGTCAGATCCCCCAGCATCTCCAGGTCAAATTCCTGGCCCATCCCAAGATTCCAGGCACTCACCGGTGATCTTATTTATGGTGTCAATTACTAATGGTGCTGAGATTAAGAACCTGGTGAAACAGATGCCAGGCAGGCTGTTGCTAAAATTGTCTATGTATGGTTAGAGGCAGGGAGAACCTGTCCTGTTCTGTGCATCTGTGGAAGAGAGGGGGAGGTTTTTGGAGCCAGAACCTAATTTGTTCACAGTCAGGTTAACTGAAGCCCACAAGACGACCCTTTTGGGGAAACCAGGGCTGGTGGCAGCTGTTGAGTGAGCCTTGCTCATTTGAGGATTATGAGAGATCTGGAGAAGGCTTGATAAATCACTAAGAGTCTATCTTTGGAATATACAATAGATTTTCCAGCAGATTCAACCCATAAAGGCTAGAACTTGAGTTTTCTAAGATTTAATGCATACAAGTAGCCAAAATACATATTTTTAAATTTTTATTTAAACTTTGTCTGGATTTTCAAAACAAATGTATAAAATAAAAGCAATCTTAATGTTTATCTGTAGAGAACTGGATAAAAATTATAGTGCATCAGATTATAAAGTAGTACAAACCCAACTATAGGATAAATAAAATTAATTTTAAAGAGCTATCTATAGAATATTATCTATGGTACTATCACTTTTTCATTAAAAACAAGTAAAGGAAGGAAATAAAAATCCATGAGAATGTATCAGATCAGTTCAGTTGCTCAGTCGTGTCCAACTCTTTGCGACCCCATGAATTGCAGCACACCAGGCCTCCCTGTCCATCACCAACTATATAAGTGTGAGTAAATATATGACTGTATGGGCTGAATAGGCTTAGGAAAATCTAGTAAGATATATACTAAAGAATTAACAATAGTGTGCTATATTTTCATTGAATATTTGTTGGCATTTTATTTCATTGAAACAAGAAGTCACTTTGTAAATTTTAAAAAATGAATATGTAAAGAAAATACTTAATCCTTATCAAATCAAGTCAACTCATAATTAATTTAGCACCTATTGTGACTCCAATATTTGCTACATATCAAGAATAATATGAGAAAAATTCCTATCCTTGAGTATTATAGTCCACGAGGGGAATATATACATTTAGAGAAGTAGGTCAATAATAGATGTTGATAAACACTCCAGGGTCTAAATCCAGGCATCTTCACTACCAAATTCCTTAAGCTTTGGAGTTTCATTATTTCTTAGAGTGTCATGACTATGAAGAAGAAAGGACATTGCAATAGAAACTAATGAAGAAACATTTAGAAGTGCTTGAGCAGAGATGAGACACCCATTTTCCTTTCTGTGCAAGTGAGATTTTTCAGCTTATTATTGATCTATCTTTTCACTTATTAAGTGGAATCTATTCCAAAGATGGATCATGAATGAGACCCAGCTACCTTCCATAGAACATCAGAAATGCCAGAAATCTTCCAAACCACCTCTTGTGACACTTCTATTTTAAAGACAGGAAAAAAGGGCCTAGAAAGGCCTGAGGACTGTAATACAGCTGATTGAAGACAGGATTGGAACATAAAATTTCTACTGTTTCAGCCTACCCACATTATGCTCATTCCCATGAATGACTCAGTTAGTAAGACATCAAAGTAGAATTCTTCAGTACCCCAGTTTACCAGGCAGGTGCTCCCACCAATTGCAGTCTGACCTAGGCAAGATTCTCACTAGTTCAGAATTTCCTGGGTCAACTTTAATGGAGCAGGCAGGAAAGCCATCCTAATCATGTCTTTTTTAAAACAGTTTTTGCTCAATGTTATTTTCTAACAGGAAGACAAATGGACAAATACCAGCATAACCAGCATTTCTCAGGTGCCTGGCTTCTCTGGTGGCTCAACCGCTAAGAAATCTGCCTGCAATGCAGGTGACCTGGGTTTGATCCCTGGGTTGGGAAGACCCCATGGAAAAGGACATGGCTACCCACTCCAGTACTCTTGCCTGGGAAATCCTATGATAGAGGAGACCAGCAGGCTACAGTCCATGGGGTTACAAGTGTCAGACACGACTTAGCAACTAAATCACCACCACGACCCTACAAGTAGAACTTTTGATTATCTTTTCTCAGAAATATGTGATTATCTCCGTTTCACAGAACCAAAGTCTCAAATCCAGGCCTTTAAAAATATGTCTAGGGTATGTTCCTTGTATGCTGTCTGCCCTTGTATAGCAGAAAAAGCACTGGATATGGCCCAAAGACTGTAGCTTCTCTAAAAGCAAAACACACTAATAAAATTCTGCTTCTGTGGGGGAGAGTCAATTGAAATCAAATAAGAGTACATTTCATTCTGTCATCTCCTGACCTATAAAAGTGAGTTAGAAGACTGGACTCCTGAACAGTTGTTGCCTCTGGGCCCTACAAAAGTCTCTGTTCACTTCTCATTGTTGCAGATTTCTGAATCTTGTCTTCAGGCCAGCTTCCTTCTCTCTTGATATCACAACAGCATTCCATTCTGTACTTGGACAGTCTGTGAAATCTGTCTTCTCTTAGAACAGATGATAGAGCTCAGGTTTCAAAATTCAATAAATCTTGTCCTGTGAGATTCTTGAAGTGGGCATTCAGGAAAGCAGAAGCCAAAAATAGATGTTCTTCAATTAAGCCTACAGTGAAGGTGTTAGTTACTCAGTTGTGTCCGACTCCTTGAGATCCCATGGACTGTTGCCCGCCAAGGCTCCACTGTCCTTGGAATTCTTCAGGCAAGAATACTCAAGTGGGTAGCCATTCCCTTCTCCGGCGGATCTTCCAGAACCAAGGGGTCAAACCTGGGTCTCCTGCATTGCAGGCAGATTCTTTACCATCTGAGTCACCAGGGATATGTGTGTAAGCAAGTAACTCTAAGGGTTGCTCTGTCACACTCCTACTTCCTCCTTAATGTCTCCTAGTTCTGATCAGGCTTAAAGCAGTGGAAGAAAAAAGATGGCTTTTTGTGCAACAGCATGTCCTGTTGGAGCTTGTGTGCTGCAGTACAACTCCTTACAAAGCAGCATATTCCCTGAGAGAATGAGCTGGAGTGAATGTACTCCCTACTACTGGTTCTTCTTTATTTCTTGAGACAGAAAGGACTATGTCATTCAAAGTATAAAACGCACCTAAAAAAATATTCTTCGGTGAAGCCCAATGGAATTAAGGTGTGACATCCCCAAGAACAGCCAAGTCACAAAAGAGCTAGTCATGCTCACGGCCAAGTTAAATAACGCATAATTTTGGATCTCTGGGTCCTGCTAGCACTCTTTGAGTGTGGGCTTAGGAAATGCCTGAACTGAACAGGCCGGACGGCTCCTGTTGAATCGTGCTCGCCTTGGCCCTGGCGTGGGTAACTCTCCTGTGATTTGGCTTCCCCCACACATATCACACCTTCCCACAAGTGACCTTTTCACTCAGTGCTCAGCTTTTCTGTGGTGGCTTAAGTGCCTGCACACATCTGCGTCATCAGGTTCATGCTGGGAAGATGACGTGGCGGCTGTCCATGGTGTGGCTCTCCAGATAGGTTAGAGTGCTGCTGGGGTTCCTGCAATCCTTTCTGGGATAAACATGGATATGGCGTGACGAAGTTTGCCTGACGTGTCTCCATGATGCTGCTTCCTGTAGCGCCTTCTGCTGGCTAGCACTCTAATTTATCAAAATGAGTTTACACAGATCTAATGGCACCTGCTTCCTTGAGCTTTAAATCTTCACCCAAGTTTTGGGATTTCCAAATATTCCACATCTGCTGATACAAAATTTCCCAGAATCCCACTAGCATACTGCATCATGTATCAGTGGGCTTCTGCACTTCCTTGGAGCATCAGTACAGCCATCTTGACTACAATCACTGGTCTTCAGCTTATTCTACATCTGTGTGAAGCAGTCTAGCTTTTAACCACCTATCAGTACCCAAAGGATGTCTTCCCTGAACTCTGAATTGACCCAACTACTTCTCTTCTGTGCTCCTGCCGCAGCCACCTTTGTCTCTACAATCTCATTCCTACAAAACACTACACTAATTGCTTCTGTTTATGGTCTGTATCCATACTAGACTGTGAACCCCTAAACTGTAAGGACTATATATTAACAATGGGATTCACTGGTAAAGAATCCACCTGCCAATGCAAGAGACATGGGTTTGATCCCTGAGTCAGGAGGATCCCCTAGAGAAGGAAATGGCAACCCATTCAAGCATTCTTGCCTGGGAAATCGCATGGAAAGGAGAAGCCTGGTGGGCTATAGTCCATGGGGTCACAAAAGAGTCAGATTTAGGGACTAAACAAGAACAACAATATATTACCAACATCTAGCACCATGTCCTGCACAAAACAGATTTTCAGGACATGTTGAAGAGCCATTGCAGGCTTAGTTGAATGAGTTTAGATGAAAATTATTTCCAGGCCTGTGAATTAATTCTATTTCAGAAACTTTTTTTGTATCACTTTGTCATGAAATGTTACATATGGCTTATGTTGATACATGGAAGGACACACATCCAACTGCAGTTACCACAGAAAGACTAACTAGTTCAACACTCAGAGGATAACTGTATTTAGCAGGTCTTGCAGAGGCCACATGGAGGGGGATGACTGACTTCCCCCACACTCTCACCTTATAGGAGGCAAGAAATTAGCAGCCACTTTGGATTGGTCTATAACTCAGTATCCTCTGACAGTATCTTCCTTAAATCCTCCTGAAAGGCTCTGCTGGGATTCATATATGTTATGAAATCCAACTGTCTGTTATGACATATGGATGCCTCACCCTCTGCATCAGCTTTCCAGCCTCATCCTCACAAGCGTGTTGGTGTTCCTGTCTTAGATACAGACTGAGAACCCCAGAGATAATCTTCCCCAATCGCAACACCTTCAGTTTGCTTGAGGATAGTCCTGTTCAGCCACATAATAGAGAATGTCCTCGAGGAATCTTGCATCCTGGAGGTTTGTATATAAAAAAAAAAAAAAAAAGGAGTCTTTCCAACTGTGGATCCTCTGGCTTTTGCCCTGACTGTTTCAACTAGGGCCTCAGTCTTCTCTAATTCTGAATGGTTAAGGAAACCCTTCCCAGGCCATATTTCAGAAGAATTAACCCATGTTAGTGTAAGGCTTGGAGAGCTCTAAGGAAAAGATGTATGTAAACATATATTGCAAAGAAACAAAACCAGAATTTAGGAAAAAGACTCTATTGATGAAGCATGAAACACTCCCTAGAACAAAGCATTCTAGAAAAGGGAAATGGAACCTTCATGTTTCTGGGACCCACTTCTGGATGAAGGGATTGTTGAACCAGCTCTCCTTGGAACAGACAGCTAACTGGTGAGCATACCAGGATGGTGGTGGGCTTATTCTACTGGGTGCCGCTTCCTGAGCTTCCTCTCTGAAGATCATCACTAGCCACACTCTGAGACAAAAGTGTGGGTGTTATCATAGGGTTAGACAAAACCTAGTTCTAGAAACTTAGTTTGGAAGCCATGCAAAAAAATTTTACTGGGTCTTTGGCAACTGCGCAGAACATTACACAACAAGGCTTTCTGTGCTCCTACTTAGGGATAGGAAAGGTCATTCCACAGGCCTGCAGAACTGCAGGCTGAAGAGATTGGGGGAGAATGGATACATGTATATGTATGGATGAGTCCCTTTGCTCTTCACCTGAAACTATCACAGCATTGTTAACTGGCTATACCTGAATACAAAATTAAAAGTTCAAATAAAAAGACTGTGATCCTGAAACTCTCAAGATGGCTTCCATACCTGTGTCTATTTCATGTTGTCTCAGCCTATGAATAGTGATGTCATCAACTAGGAATAATGATGTCATCAACAGGGGGTGCTCACCTGGGCCCTACTGCTGTGAGAAGCCCCCACAGGCTTTTCCTCTCCAGAGCCAATGTTGTGGCTGAACCAGCCCTTGTGGTCCTTATTATGATTGCAAGATGCACCTTAGCAACAGCCATTGGGGAACTTTGACAAAACAAGGTTTCTTCCCAAGTCCTGAAAAGTACATGGCATGCCCAGAGCCACACAAACAGGTCACGAATAGAAAGAGTGTGGACCTTGGGTTCTGCCTCTGTTGGAATTGAAGGTGGGGTGCCTAACGTTTTGTGGATTCACCAGCTACTGGTGAACTTAAAACTTAAGAGCAGGAATTAAGGTGCTAGAAGGTCGAAGCATGGTTACTCAAGCCCTCAGTTATCTAGGTGACTGAGGGCTTTCTAAAAGAGGAAATTTATGTGTGGGGTGGGCTTTAGCTGTGTAGGTGGCAATGCATTTGTTGAGGATGGATGTCTTTGAAGTGGATGCCTTAGTAATCAAAAGCATATACTGAGGTAAGTCACTTCAGTCGTGTCTGACTCTTTGTGACCCTATGGACAGTAGCCCACCAGGCTCCGCCGTCCATTGGATTCTTCAGATAAGTATACAAGAGTAGGTTGCCATTTTTTACTCCAGGGGATCTTCTTGACCCAGGGATCAAACCCATGTCACTTTCATCTCCTGCAGTGGCAGGCAGGTTCTTTACCACTAGTGCTACCTGGGAACATTAAAACCAAAGAAGTTAATCCTTAGGTACTCACACTACAGTGTCAAATGTGGCATCTTTTTGGATGAAACCGAGTAAGAGGCTGTTCCTAGGTATTCCATGCTCTTCATTTGTAAGAATTAATATTGTTAAAATGGCCATACTACCCAAAGCAATGTACAGATTTAATGCTATCCCTGTCAAACGACATTTTTCACAGAACTAGAATAATCCTAAAACTTATTTGAAACCATAAATGACACAGAAATTACAAAGAAATCCTAATAAAAAAGAAGTCTGGGCATAACTCTCCCATACTTCAGACAATACAATGAAGCTACAGAAATCAAAACAGCATGGTAGTGGCACAAAAACAGACATGTGGATCAATGGAACAGAAAAAAAAAGAGCCTAGGAATAAACCCACACACCTATGATCAATTAATCTTCAACAAAGGAGGCAAGAATATACAATGGAGGAAAGACAGTCTCTTCAGCAAGTGGTTTGGGAAAGCTGGATAGCCATATGTAAATCAACAGAACATACCCTCTTGCAAAAATATGCAAAAAATGGCTTAAAGACTTAAATATAAGACATGACACCATAAAGCATAAGCAAAGAATTTTCTGGCATAAATTGTAGCAATGTTTTTTTTGGTCAGTCTCCCAAGGCAAAAGAAATAAAAAACAAACAAATGGGACCTACTCAGAAGCTTCTGCACAGCAAAGGCAACCATAAACCAGATGGAAAGACAACCTACAGAATGGGAGAAAATATTTGCAAATGATGCAACCAACAAGTGCTTAATTTCTAAAATATATAAAAAGCTCATACAGCTCAACAATAAAAAGCCAAAAAGTCAAGAAGTGGGCAGAAGACCTACATAGACACTTCTCCAAAGAAGACATACAGATGACCAATAGGCATATGAAAAGATTCTCAACATTGCTAGTTATTAGAAAAATGGAAGTCAAAACTACAGAGAGATATCATCTCACACCAGTCAGAATGGCCACCATTAAAAAGTCCACAAAGAATAAATGCTGGAGAGGGTATGGAGAAAAGGGAACCCTCCCTGGTGGCTCAGACAGTAAAGAATCCACCTGCAATGCAGGAGATCTAGGTTTGATCTCTGGGTTGAGAAGATCCCCTGGAGGAGAGCATGGGAACCCACTTCAGTATTCTTCCCTGGAGAATCGCATGGGCAGAGGAACCTGGCAGGCTACAGTCCAAGAGGTCGCAAAGAGTAAACATGACTGAGCACAGCACAGCAGGCATCATGGGCTTCCCTGGTGACTTGGATGGTGAAGAATCCACCTGCAATGTGGGAGACCTGGGTTTGATCCCTGGGTTTGGAAGATCTGCTGAAGAAGGGAACAGCTACTCCAGTATTCTGGCCTGGAGAATTCCATGGACGTCTGGCAGGATAAAGTCTAAGGGGTCACAAAGAGTTGGAACAACTGAGCGACCTTCATTTTCACTTCCTACACTGCTGATGGGAATGTAAATTGGTGCTGCCACTATGGAGCACAGTAGGGAAACCCTTTAAATTAAAAAGTAGAGCTACCATATGACCCAGCAATACCACTTCTGGGCATATAATCAGAAAAAATGAAAACTCTAATTTAAAGATACATGCACCCCAATGTTCATAGAAGCACTATTTACAATAGCCAAGACAAGGAAGCAACCTAAATGTCCATCAACAGATGAATGGATAAAGAAGATGTGGTACGTGTGTGTGCGTACATGGAAAGTCATGAAAGAATGATATTCTGCCATTTGCAGCAATATGGATGGACTTGAAACCTAGAAATTATCATACTAAGTGAAGTAAGAAAGTGAAAGTGAAGTCACTCAGTAGTGTCCGACTCCTGGCGACCCCATGGACTGCAGCCTACCAGTCTCCTCTGTCCATGGGATTTTCCAGGCAAGAGTACTAGAGTGGGGTGCCATTGCCTTCTCCATGACGTGAGAAAGGGAAAGACAAATATGATATCATTTACATGTGGAATCTAAAATATGACACAAATGAACTTATTTTCAGATATAGACCCACAGATGTAGAAAACAGATTTATGGCTACCAAAAGGAAAAGGGAGGGGGGATAAACGAGGAGTTCAGTTCAGTTCAGTCGCTCAGTCGTGTCCGACTCTTTGTGACCCCATGGATTGCAGCAGGCCAGGCTTCCCTGTCCATCACCAACTCCTGGAGTTTACTCAAACTCATGTCCATTGAGTCGGTGATGCCATCCAACCATCTCATCCTCTGGCGTCCCCTTCTCCTCCTGTCCTCAATCTTTCCCAGCACCAGGGTCTTTTCAGATGAGTCAATTCTTTGCATCAGGTGGCCAAAGTATTGGAGTTTCAGCTTCAACATCAGTCCTTCCAATGAGGAGTTAGGGATTAGTAGATATAATCTACTATATATGAAAGAGATAAACAAGATCCTATTGTATAGCACAGGGAACTATATTTAAAATCTTATAATAAAGTATAATGGAAAAATCTGAAAAAGTATATATACATGCACACATATATATATATATATATAACTGAATCACTTTGCTGTACATCAGAAATTAATACAACATTGTAAAACAATTATACTTCCATATAAAAAAGGAAAAAAAAGAGGCTATTCCTTATATTAAGTTTTCTAGAGCAGGGAACATGACTTATCTATTAATATAGCATTCTCAGCATTTTGCTGAGTAAATAAATATAAAAACAAATGAATGAAAAAGCCTGCTGTAACTAACATATTAATGAATAGTGAAGGCTTTGAATGGGACTGATTGAGTGTGCCCTTGGGCAAGATTCTTAGCCTCTGTACATTTTCTCTTACCAGCAATATGGGCATAATAATGATAGTAACTATCTTAGAAGATTGCTGTTGATAATTAAACAAAATGATGTATGTAAACCACTTAGCTGGCATGTAATAATCACTTGATAAATGTTTATTGTTTTCTAGTTATTACCACTTGAGAAAATCTCATCTGCAATTTTGTAAAACCTCAATATATTTTAGGAGAGTGGAAAGAACTCCTGAAACATATATCTTACTGATGAACTGAACCCTAATGGGGTAAAGTCAACCACTGCAGGTTGTTTTGCAAAACAGTCAAGCTGGGACTAGAAGCTAGACTTACCCGTACCTGCTGGTTTCATAGGAAAAGCAGATCCTAGGAAATAAGCCTAGATCAGCTCATGGACTGGCAGAGACTCCTAATTCATACCTAACACACGTTTCCTTTCCTTTCTCGGTGCTCAACTAGACTATATATCCCAGCTTCTCCTGCAGTTAGGTGTGGTTAGAGTTCTAACCAAAAATGGAGAAGGAGTCAGGTAACCAGTTTCAAGCCTGGCTTGTAAATATCTCCTATGTTCAAGTTTCCGTTACTCCTCCATCTGCTGCCTGAATGGAGAACTACCAAGCTACATGCTGAAGATAGTGAAGTCTGGTCAGAGCCTGGTTCTCAGAATCATTGCTTGGAGAAGAGCCACATAACCAGGAAGCCCATGTAAACTGTGAAGTGAATGAGAAATAAACATTAATTTCTTAACATTTGGGGGTTTATCTGTTACATCATCTAGAGACAGCTTAGGGGGTACTTTACATGCCCATGGGTGGGAGAAGGATGTGCAGTGTGGCAAGACATGTACAACTCCAAGACTCCTCTTCACAGAGTCCAGGAACTTCTCCTAGAATTAGAATTGTATGAAGGTTGACCTGGCCATTCTTTGGCAACCCACTTCATTTTGGCTTCATTGAATGAAAGTACTAACAAGGACTCAAAATCTCTTTGGTTTTCTGTGCCTATACTGGACTTACAATGAAAGTGAAAGTCACTCAGTTGAGTTTGACTCTTTACAACCCCATGGACTATACAGTCCATGAAATTCTCCAGGCCAGAATACTGGAGTGGATAGCCATTTCCTTCTCCAGGGGATCTTCCCAACCCGGGGATCAAACCCAGGTCTCCCGCTTTGCAGACAGATTCCTTACCAGCTGAGCCAACAGGGCTTGCAATAAAGTTCAACAAAAGCAAACAGTATGAGTATACAGCATCTGAAGTAGGAAATGTTGTTAGGTTGGCCCATGAAAGATAAGTGCTCTGAGCAGCTGTAGGGATGGAAAGTTTCCCCTCTTGCTTTCTGAGTTCTTTAGCTGATTTAATAATTAAATTAACATAAGACAGATTAACAGGGCTTCTCAGGTGGCACTAGTGGTAAAGAACCTGCCTGCCAATGCAGGAGATACAAGAGAAACAGTTTCGACCCCTGGGACAGGAAGATCCCCCGGAGGATGGCAAGGCAACCCACTCCAGTATCCTTGCCTGGAGAAACCCATGGATAGAGGAGCCTGAGGGCTATAGTCCACAAGGTTGCAAAGAGTCAGACATGACTGAAGCAACTTAGCTCACACATATGCAAGACGGATTAACAGAAGGAGAATAAATTTAATTCTGTCTCTGTGTGTGTGCTCGTTTGTCTCTGACTCTTTTGAGGCCCCATGGCCTGTAGCCCGCCAGGCTCCTCTGTCCATTGAAATTTTCCAGGCAAGAATACTGGTGTGGATTAGCCACTTCCTTCTCCAGGGGATTTTCCCCACCCAGGGATCAAACCTGCGTCTCCTGAGTCTCCTGCACTGGCAGGCAGATTGTTTTACCACTGAGCCACCTCTGTAAAGAAGCCCCCAAAGATATGAAACTAAAGAGCAAGTAGGGCAATTGAGGCCTTAGGAACCTTCCTGAGCCAAGGGATGTAGTAGGAGTCTGGGGCTTCAAAGGGGAGGAGGGCAATTCATAGGAAGTTAAGAGCAGATGATGCTTGGTGGTTAGAAGTTTGCATGGAGCACAAGCAATCAGATAAAAAGGTGTCTCTCATAATAGGATTTTTTTTTCCTGGTCCATTTCCTCTGCCCCACTCCCCCATCTAAACTCATTTAGGTAATTAAAGGAGAGGTAAAGCTTTTCTCCAATCTGTAGGGTCTTGATTGCCTTCAGCTACAAATAATCCACACACCAAAGTGGCATATTTTGGGGTAGCATATTCTGCTCCCCTTCACAGTGCAATGAGCTAAGAAGGAAAACATGATGAATGTTTTCTCAGCCTTAAGAAGCAAGGTTCACCTTTCACCATCCGTATGGCACAGCATGCACAGCTGGAGAAAGCAACAGGCTCGTGCAGAGCTAGACACAAGGAGTGTGGCAGCTGCACCTATCCCTGGGGACTTGGTGGGAGCGGGTTAGACCGATGGGGTGGGAAGGTTGGGAGGATATAACATGACTCTTCAATCACCCCCTAGTCCCCACTGGTCCTTTCCAAGGTGAAGGTTCCCACTGAGACAGTGGAGGGAATCCTGAATTGCCCAAGTTAGAATGTTAGGCTGCACCCTGCAGTCCTGGAAGCTCTACGCTTGCCCACCTTCAATGGTTTAGCAGGGGTCCCCAACCTCCAGGCCACAAACTGGTACCTCCTGTCTGATCAGCAGCGGTATTAGATTAGAAATTAAGTGCACAATAAATGTAATGTGTTTGAGGGCTTCCCTGGTGTCTCAGGGGTAAAGAATATGCCTGCCAATTCAGGAGAAAGGGTTTTGATTCTTGGTCCCAGAGGATCCCGCATGCAGTGGAGCAACTAAGCCTGTGTGCCACAACTACTGAGTCTGTGCTCTAGAGCCCGTGAACCACAACTACTTAGCCCACGTACCAGAACTACTGAAGCCCGCAGGCCCTGGAGCCAGTGCTCCACCACAAGAGAAGCCACCGCAAGGACAGCCTTGCACGCAGCAGCTAGAGAGTAGCCCCCGCTCGCCACAACTGGAGAAAAGCCCAAGCAGCAAGGAAGACCCAACACAGCCAAAAATAAATTAATTAATTAATAAAATTTTAAAAATAAATGCAATACACTTGGATCATCCCGAAACTGAGGTCATTCTGAAACCTCAGTTCAGTTCCGTTGTTCAGTCGTGTCCGACTCTTTGCGACCCCTTGGACTGCAGCACACCAGGCCTGAAACCGGGCCCGTGGAAAAACTGTCTTCCACAAAACTGGCCCCTGGTGCCAAAACGGTTGGGGGCTGCTGGTTTAATGGACAGCGGGGATCTTACATGTCTGAAGCAAGATCCTGGAATGACACCCCGCCGTGTGCAGCCCGTGGTGAGTAGATCATGGCGGCAGGCTTCACTCCCAGCAGCGTGAGGGGGCAGTTACCAGTTATAGGAGGAATTGAGGTCAGGTGGGCTTCTAATTTACCAGGGAAACCAGCAGAGGGGCACACCCCTCAATGCCCCTTTGATAAGCATAGTGGAGAATTCTGATCTAAAGCTTGAGCAATCCTTATCTGGAGCCTGGGGTGAGTATGTAGGGAAGTCAGTCTGTGAGTAGGGTGTAGGTGAAGCAGGCACTGGTTGAGCTGGGGTTGTCCAGAGAGCAAGAGAACAGCCATCTTGAGTGGCCTGACCATCCACAGAGCTAAAACAACTCGTATCAGAAAAGGGAGTCCAAGGTCACGGTACTGGGGGCAGCAGGGAGAACATAGGACTTGTGATTTTTGAGATCTGACTTAAGAGAGTAACAATCCTCTCCCCCAGTCCCACCACCGTAACTCATAGTCCCATAGAGATTACTTGTCTTTGCTGCACTGCCTCCCACCATCCTCATTTCTCCTCAGTTTATATGGTTTCTATGAATTCTTCAAAGGACTATTCAAGCTCTGCCTTCTCCAGGAACGCCTCTCTTTATTATTGACCTTATAAATCTAATTTGGGGAAAAACATACTAACGGAAAGGTCTTTGTTGGAGCCCTGTCTTTGTTGCATACAAGCTCTGTTCATTTTGTGCACATTGCTGCTGCTGCTGCTAAGTC
Source organism: Bison bison bison (assembly GCF_000754665.1). Taxonomy (NCBI): domain Eukaryota; kingdom Metazoa; phylum Chordata; class Mammalia; order Artiodactyla; family Bovidae; genus Bison; species Bison bison. The sequence continues at coordinate 727,208 of NW_011494819.1, read as the reverse complement.
ACTTCAGTCGTGTCCGACTCTGTGCGACCCCATAGATGACAGCCCACCAGGCTCCCCCGTCCCTGGGATTCCCCAGGCAAGAACACTGGAGTGGGTTTGTGCACATTACTAAACCTCTATTAGTTTCAGTTTCCCCATCTGTAAAACTGGGATTTAAATACAAATCCTAGAGGATCGTTGCAAGGATTATAGGATAACCTTGCATAACGTGTAACATATAACAAAGACTCACTAAAAATGTGCTTCATTCTAAAATTCTGCCATGCATCTGGTCTCTACCACCACCAATTTAATGGTTTCATTGTTCACTGCTTTATATGCATATATCTTGACTCTTCAACCAGGCTGGGATCTTTTTGAAAGTATAAGTTTTCAATATCTATCACACAGAATAGTTCTGAGAAAACTAGAATACTAAACTGTATTTAGTATTTTTCTTATTTATTATTGTTCATTATTAGTCTGTTATTAATTAATTAATTGGTTGCTTGAGCATTTATTTTAACCTTTTAATAAAGTCAGAGAGAAGGAATGACTCTCCTCCTCCGCCAAGGAAGTCGTGAAAAATAAAACCTTATTGGGACCATGTAGAAGGTATATTCAAATTTGAGGAGTCAGTAAATGGCCCCAGTTTCAGAAGGTCAGCAGCAGGGCATTGGTAAATAAGTATCAGTGCCATTAACACAAAGCCTTTGGAAAAGGACAACAATGCCTGGCTTCAGCTAACACAAAACTAGCAAAGCACATCTTCCAGTGAGGACATGGCTGCCTTGGCAGAAGTAGGAGTAAGTAAACTCTAAAATAAGTCTTCATTTGTATTAACTCAAATGTAGCCCTCTTAGTAATGTTCATTCATGCTAAGTTGCTTCAGTGGTGTCTAACTCTGTGCGACCCCATGGACAGAGGAGACTGGAGGGCCACTGTCCATGGGGATTCTCCATGCAAGAATACAGGAGTGGGTTGCCATGCCCTCCTCCAGCGGATCTTCCCGACCCAGGGATCAAACCCAGGTCTCTTGTTTCCTGCACTGGGAGGCAGGTTCTTCACCACCAGTGTCACCCGCGAAGCCCCAGCCCTATTAGTAACCCTGTCTTCAGGGGTTATTAAGGATGAATGAACCTTCATCCTCATTCCCCAATCATTCCTTATCATCTTTTTAAATTTCCTCAAAATGATGTTTGCAATCTGAAATTACATTATTCATTTTCTAGCATATTCTATGTCACTCTCACACCAGATCATGAGCTCCCTGAAGACAGGATCAAGTTTAATTATTCATTTCTATGTCCAAATAATCAAATTCTACCTCTGCAGTGAAAACAATCCCAATTTCACCTTCTTACACTGAAAATCTTCATCGAGTTTTGAGAGACATTTTTTTCATTTGCTTCACATGTGCATGACTCCCTGAAAAGTGAACACTTTCAAGGACAAAACTATGACATGTATTTTTCTAAGTCCTCTATTAAGTGTAATGGATTCTGTCAAGCTATGAATGTAAAGTAAATTTTCATTACTCTGTCACAGAATGCTGTGTGAAAAACAATAAATCTTTAATTTGGGTCCTATTAATTTGGAGTGAATTCAGCCATGTAACCATTTTGCACTATTGAAAAAGTTGGTTTGGCCAATAAATTCAACAATAAGAATGACTATGTATTAGGATTCATACTGGGCCTTGAGAATCAAAGGGGAGCAAGACAGCCTTTTCTCAAAAACATGAGCATCTTTGAGGTGGATGAAACTGGAGCCTATTATACAGAGTGAAGTAAGCCAGAAGGAAAAACATAAATACAGTATACTAACGCATATATATGGAATTTAGAAAGATGGTAACAATAACCCGGTGTACGAGACAGCAAAAGAGACACTGATGTATAGAACAGTCTTATGGACTCTGTGGGAGAGGGAGAGGGTGGGAAGATTTGGGAGAATGGCATTGAAACATGTAAAATATCATGTAAGAAACGAGTTGCCAGTCCAGGTTCGATGCACGATACTGGATGCTTGGGGCTAGTGCACTGGGACGACCCAGAGGGATGGTATGGGGAGGGAGGAGGGAGGAGGGTTCAGGATGGGGAACACGTGTATACCTGTGGCGGATTCATTTTGATATTTGGCAAAACTAATACAATTATGTAAAATTTAAAAATAAAATAAAATTAGAAAAAAAAAGGAAAAAAAACATGAGCATCTTAACTCAAAGGGTAAGCTTTCAATAGCCCTTTGTATGCAGTCATTGTGCCAATTAAAACAAGCTTTCATCATTTCATTAAAAATAACTGGGTACAATATATTCTTGACAATCCTTATCCAGTTTGTGTTGAAAGTTTTTTATTACTTTCTCAGTTATAGAGAGAAATATATGCCAGCTCAAGTGTATATAATTCAAGTGTAACCAACTTCAGTTCAGTTCAGTCGCTCAGTCGTGTCCGACTCTTTGTGACCCCATGAATCGCAGCATGCCAGGCCTCCCTGTCCATCACCAACTCCCAGAGTTCACTGAAACTCACGTCCATTGAGTCGGTGATGCCATCCATCCATCTCATCCTCTGTCGTCCCCTTTTCCTCCTGCCCCCAATCCCTCCCAGCATCAGGGTCTTTTCCAATGAGTCAACTCTTCGCATGAGGTGGCCAAAGTACTGGAGTTTCAGCTTCAGCATCATTCCTTCCAAAGAAATCCCAGGGCTGATCTCCTTCAGAATGGACTGGTTGGATCTCCTTGCAGTCTAAGGGACTCTCAAGAGTCTTCTCCAACACCACAGTTCAAAAGCATCAATTCTTCAGTGCTCAGCTTTCTTCACAGTCCAACTCTCACATCCACACATGACCACTGGAAAAAACATAGCCTTGACTAGACGAACCTTTGTTGGCAAAGTAATGTCTCTGCTTTTCAATATGCTATCTAGGTTGGTCATAACTTTCCTTCCAAGGAGTAAGCGTCTTTTAATTTCATGGCCGCAGTCACCATCTGCAGTGATTTTGGAGCCCAAAAAAATAAAGTCTGACACTGTTTCCACTGTTTCCCCATCTATTTGCCATGAAGTGATGGGACCAGTTGCCATGATCTTCGTTTTCTGAATGCTGAGCTTTAAGCCAACTT
>NW_011494819.1:713565-723907 GCF_000754665.1 Bison bison bison | reverse complement strand
AGCCTTGACGTACTCCTTTTCCTATTTGGAACCAGTCTGTTGTTCCATGTCCAGTTCTAACTATTGCTTCCTGACCTGCATATAGGTTTCTCAAGAGGCAGATCAGGTGGTCTGGTATTCCCATCTCTTTCAGAATTTTCCACAGTTTATTGTGATCCACACGTCAAAAGCTTTGGCATAGTCAATAAAGCAGAAATAGATGTTTTTCTGGAACTCTCTTGCTTTTTCAATGATCCAGCAGATGTTGGCAATTTGATCCAAGTAACCAACTTGGACTGTTCTAATTTATCCAAATTATAGATATTTTTGGTACTTAATACTCTTGCATAATTATTGCTCTTTAATAAGAAAAAAATAAGGTAAGAAATTATTTTTACTATTGAATGAAAATATGGAGCTTCTATGTCATTTGTTGCTCAGTATATTATGCTTTCCTATTACTTAAAACCTCCAACACTGGTAGACCAGTGAACAATATTTAGTATGTTGCTAAATCAGTAAGAAATAACAATAAGCTTCATATATTGTTGTTCTTGGTCTACCACTGTGAAACCAGGGGTTGACTGCTAGATTTTCAAATAGGAGTATCTTTTTATATTTTGAGATGTCACCCAGAGAGCTTACAATCCATGAAGATACTCAATCAGCTACTGTTCTGGCTATGTTAGCAATGATCTGAAGGCTAATTGGGTTTCACAGTGATAAAGAACCAGCCTGCCAACGCAGGAGACAGAGGCAGGTTTGATTGCTGGGTCAGGAAGATCCCCTGGAGCAGAAAATGGTAACCCACTCCAGTATTCTTGCCTGGAAAATTTCAGTGGACAAAGGAGCCTGGCAGGCTACACTCCACAGGGTCACAAAAGAGTCAGACACAACTGAGCTGATGGCTAATGGAGTTAACTGGCCACTCTTTGAAATTATTCATTAAACCAAAGCCATGACTAAAGTTTTTGTTTTCCCAACCCAAGCTCCATTTCCACTGAAAGAGTGTGGTGGTCCAGCAACTTCACCCCCACGAAATCAAGCCCTGGCGAAATGGGTCCATGAGCATCCAGTGTAACTGTCCCCTGGGAGACAGTCTGAGGTAGGTGCAAGAGCAGGAGATTTTAAGTCCTGAAGGGCTGATGCCGAAGCTGAAGCTCCAATCCTTTGGTCACCTGCTGTGAAGACCCACCTCATTGGAAAAGACCCTGAAGCTGGGAAAGATTGAAGGCGGGAGGAGAAGGGGACAACAGAAGATGAGATGGTTGGATGGCATCACCGACATGATGGACATGGGTTTGAGTAAGCTCTGGGAGTTGGTGATGGACACGGAAGCCTGGCGTGCTGCAGTCCATGGGATTGCAAAGAGTCAAACACGACTGAGTGACTGGACTGAACTGAACTATGGCTTCCCAGTGACATTTCTGTATGGACAGAACCCAACCTTCAAAATCCTAGCCTTCCATTTGCAAAACAATAGTTTCTGCCCTGTTCACCTCTCCCGGTTATTGTGAGGCTCCAATGAGATGATGCGTAAATGCTTACAAATGGAATAGCCTTGGGCATGTTATTAGTCTCTAAAAAGTCATTTGATGCCTAACAACTCAAAATCACTCCTCTTGTGCCGGAGGAGCACATTCAAGAGGGAGGATATATATTTATGATTAAACATCCTAAGTAAATCCTGCCTCAGAGAAACTCTGGCCCGAACCCCTCAGAATTCTTTCTTGATGGTCCCCGTGCATTCTGAGTCTGCTGTGGCTCCAGCAGAAAAGCATAATGCTAATTACACAGACCATGAGGCAAACTGCCAGCTTAATCACTTGCCTGAGGGCCTTGGTCAAAGACTTTAACTTTTTTAAGTTGGTTTCCAAATCTATAATATGATCATAAAAAAATACCCACTATAGAATTGTGGGAGGATTGGATGAGATATCTATGTAAAGACACATGGTGTAATATCTGGCACTTAGCTACATTGAGGATGGCTATTAGACTCACGGGTTTTGTTTTTTTAAAAATGGCATATAGATTTATTCTTGTTTCTACAACTTTTCATGAAATAGATTAATTATATTTTTTAATTTAAAAAATTTTATTTTTAATTAGAGGATAATTGCTTTACAATGTTGTGTTGGTTTCTGCTGTACAATGTGAACCAGCTATAATTATACATATATCCCCTCCCTCTTGAGTCTCCCTCCCACCCCTCCAGTCCCATCTCTATAGGTCCTCACAGAGCACAGGGTTGAGCTCCCTGTGTCATACAGTAGCTGACTCACAGGTTTTTGCAGCTAACATGAAACCAGGTATCCCACTACAGTCCTGGCTTCATGTCCTAGTTTTCTCTCCATCGGGCTGTGTAATCTGGATAAATCAGTCCCTATGAAGCTTAGTTACTGATCATTAAATGAGGATGGTAATACAGACTTCGTGTGTTCTGAACAAGATCATGTTAAGTAGTAGAGATGAGAATGCTGTGCTTATTATGCACAGCACAATTCAAAGGCATGGGCTGCTGCTTTCTTATTCCATATGAACGGATACGCAGAAAACAATTGCAAAGATTTTATTTAGCGGCTTTCTGTGCTTGGCACTTAGAAACAGAGTTCCGTGCATAAGGGCAAATTTTTATACACCTTTTCTTCATACATATTTTACATACCCTTTTTATTGCCCCCTTTTTTAATATTCATAATATTGGATTCCCCACTAGGCACATAAATACATTTATCTACAACACCTCAAAACCAAAAAAATCTTAGTAATATCTGAATTCTTTTACTTGGTACTATCTTCATTTCCACACCACTTAAAAAGTTTAGCTGGCACCAAACTTCACTTTTTCTTATCATTAAAGGATTTGAAGGGGAAGGTAAAGATGAAAGGAGAAATCCAAAACTTCAAAATTGCAACGAACTATTTGATTAAAAAAAAAAAAAGTGGCGATCTAAGAGCAGATGGAAGGATGTATTCTAGAAGGCCCATTCTCAGTTCTCTGGAAGGTGACAGGACTCCTCCTGCCACAGGGGAAATGGGGAAAGCAATCCAGGTCAGGCATCTGGATCTGGCATTCAGAAGGCCAGACCTCCCTGTGTTGCCTCTGTTCTTGGTATTATCTGTTGAGGTTATAAAACCCTTCCTTTCTCACACTCCTTCTGTTTCCCTTCCCCTGCCAGGCTGCGTGCTCTGGAATCGGCACTTCCTGTGTGGTGCCCCTCTCTTCTGGCTCACAGTGGTCAGAACTGTGGGACTGAGACTCATGCCCTACCTGGGTGCTTCTCACCCGTGCCCTGACCATACATAGTGTCCCAGAGAGGTTTACTCAACAACTCCATGGTTCTTTCCATAACCTGGGGGGCAGGGGTGAGGACCAAACCCATTTCCTCAGTGAATTTAAACTCTCATCACTGCTCTCACTTCCTCATTCAGTCTTATTCTCCACCTCTCTCTTGCTCTCTATTCTTTCTCCTTCTCTCTCTTTCAGCTGCTCTTACTCCCTCTTTTCACGGGCACCACTGGGAACATCAGTGCTAGCACACAAATCGAAGAGAGCCGAAGTTCAAAGGCCATCTTTTTCAGGAAGCCAAGTCCGGTTGTAGTACTGATGTCTTTCCACCCCCATTGATGGGAAGGGGTTTCAGGATACATGGTTCATTCCAGAAAAAGGGTAAGCTGCAGGGAAGAAATATTGGCAGGCAGCTACTGCTGACCCAGTCCGTCTACTGCTGTACATAGACAAAGTTTTGGTGAAAGCACCCATGCTGGGCTTCCCTCCACAGAGTTCACCCAGTTCCGAGTCACTGTGCATGTATGTTTGTGTATGGACGAGTTTGTGTATGAATATATTTATGTACGTGTGTATGTATGCATGCACATATGTATGTGTGTATGTAAAGGTAGGTATGTATCTGTGTGTGGGTAACTTTTCATGGCTGCTACATGCTAGCATCTCCCTTAACATTATAAAACGATTATTCAGTTTCTTCAAAGGCCACTCTGAGTAGACAGACGATGCTAAGATTTGGGAAGGCAGGAGAATGGCCACTGAGTCAGAGATGATTCCACTGCAAGTATTCCTTCAGTGGCTTTAAGTGTCTCTTGTTGTTGGGTATGTGCTTTCCTCCTCCAGAAAGTAATAATAATAATAATACACAGTTCCTGTTTTTCAAAGGCGTTGGGCTCCCAGAGAGGAGGATTTGCCCCTGGAGACTCCGGATCTGCCTCGGCTGCTGTTGGCTCCGTGGTGCTGGGACTGGCCACTAAACCATGTGAACAGACATCTGGGACGAGGAGCCTGGGACCGCCCCATACTGCCGGCCGTCACAGGTGTTAGTCGCCTGCTGATTATTGGGGGAAGGGCTAATCATGTGCATGCCGTGCTCCATCCCCGTAGGCAGGTACTGCCGCTCTCCAAAGGCCCCATTGGAAGGAGAAGAACAGAGTAAAGTGCTTTGAGAGGCGCTCAGTTTTTCTGGGCTTGCAGCTAGCCTAGGGGAAGCAGGGAAATTGTATCCATACAGATTATAAGGATTGTGGAGAGAGAAGGCATTGTAGGAGCTCTGCTGCATATGGCTGCCCCCGAACATGTGTGGTGATGAGGAGCTGGAAGCTGCATTGCCTGCCTGCATGACATACTGAAACTGGGAAGTAGGGAAGGACCCCAGCTGGCCACCATAGGCTTCCATCTTGCTGTTGCTAGGCAACGAGGGAGGAGTTGGTATTCCTGAGATCAGGGATGGAGTCCTCTGAGGCATGAAGGTTTCAGAGGGCTGAGCAGCCGAAGTGGTGCCACTCTGGAGCCTGTTGTAGCCACTGTCACTCAGCCCTGGGTAGCTCTGCAAGGCAGCCATGTTGCTTCGGGCACACGGTGGATAATCGGAGAGGTTTAGATTACACAGCTGGCTCTCTCGGCAGCCCACGTTGAAAGTGTTGGGGGCCAGATGAAACGTTGGAGGAGAACAGGATGGAGATAAAAGATGAGAAGAAGCTGAAGGAGATGGTGTCCCAGTGCTGGAGGTGGTTGGGGAAGTGCCTGTGCTGCCCCCTGAAAAATAAAACATAAATTCTTTTGAGACATGAGAATCACCTGAAAGGCTTGTTGGAACACAGATCACTGATTCCACCCCCAGAATTCTCATTCTATAGATCTGAGACAGGCTTCCCTGGTAGCTCAGTGGTAGAGAATCCACCTGCCAATGCAGGAGACTCAGGAACGACCCAGGGTTCAATCTGTGGGTCAGAAAGATCACCTGGAATGGGAAATGGCAACCGCTTCAGTATTTTTGCCTGAAAATCCCACGGACAGAGGAGACTGGTGGGCTACAGTCCATGGGGTTGCAGACTCAGACATGAATTAGCGACCGAACAAAAAAAAAGTCTGGGACAGAGCCTGAGGATTTGCAGCAAGTTGTCAAGTGACCCTGAGGCTGCCAGTCCAGGGACCACTCTTTGGTTAGATGATGTCTAGGACCATTTTATCTCCTAAAATCCCTGAATTTTATTTGAGAGAGCTGCTATAATACCGCAGATGTTAGAATTGCATTGGTGGCTGATGCACAGATAGACAAAGGGCCAGTTCAACCCAATCTACTTCAAATGTGCTCTCAGGTAGTTTGAAAGTGAAAGTGTTAGTTGCTCGGTCGTGTCCAACTCTTGGCGGTCCTACGGACTGTAGCCCACCAGGCTCCTCTGTCCATTGGGATTTTCCAAGCAAGAATACTGGAGTGGGTTGCCATTTCCTTCTCCAGAGGATCTTCCCACCCAACCCAGGGATCAAACCTGGGTCTCCTACATTACAGGCGAATTCTTTACCATCTGAGCCACCAGGGAAGCCCTCAAGTAGTTTAAGAAGGTCAAAAATGACCTTTCTGAGCCTCCCCTTTACCAGACTGTGAAGAGCAGCTCTGCACCCACTTCCTGTCCCATCTACTGGAAGCTGAAGGCAGTGATGAGTGTCAGGACTGCTGAGCCTTTCAGGTGAAATCCAGAAGGAGCAGCTACTTTGTCTTTCATTGGGACTCTCCCCTCATGGAATTTCTTTTTCAGGGCAAGGTTGGGACTTGCCCAGAATTGTTGAGAGCTGTGATTCCCCAAGGAGCACTGTGCCCTTTAGGCCATCCACAACTCATGTAGGGACTCCTGGTAACTTGAGCTGCTATACAAGAGTAAAGGAACTTTAACATGGAAAGGAGCAGAAATAAGGTTTTTGTCAGTGAGGGAAAAATGTGAAGAAAACTAGCAGGATTCTAGAGATAATGGGATCCAAAGAAGCCAGCCACAATGTACAAATGAAGAAGATCCACATATGCAAGTTGAGAGGCAGATACCTCAAAGAGAAACCCAAAGCTAATGTTTAGCACAGGGGGTAAAAAAGTCTTAGCCTACCTTCACAAGTATTACAGTAGTTTTGGCTGTAGAAGCATAAATTTAGCTCTTGTTAATAGTTTTTTCAAAGTTAATTTTTTACAAAGCCCAACCAACATCTCTTGCTTGGTCAAAAGAATTTCCCCAGGTAGAACTGGATTTAGATATCAATAGCTCCTGATTGTAGAATCATTTCAGGAAATTCTCCTTTTTGTTTCTTGTTTAAATCTTAAATTCTCTTTGATGTTGTTCAGTCACTAAGTCATATCTGACTTTTTGCGACCCCATTGACTGCAGCACACCAGGCTTCCCTGTCCTTCACTATCTCCTGGAGTTTGTTCAAACTCATATCCATGGAGTTGGTGATGCCATTCAACTATCTCATCCTCTGCTTCCCATTTCTCCTCCTGCCCTCAACCTTTCCCAGCAACAGGAAAATTCCCTTAAGAGAGATAAAAAGATGTTTATTCCACAAATTGAGATAAGACCAACACTGTAAATACCTCTAAGAGAAGTAAGTCAGAGCTGACCACAGAAAGAAGGGCATCAAACCTGATTCTAGGTTCACTGGCCTCCATCCAGCTTCCATCCATGGGCAGGGCAAGCTACATCTTAAATCTCCTCACCTGGGAAACAAGGGCTCGAACTGATAGGCTTCAGTTTCTGTCCTTCTCAGAATTATATTTATGTCTGGTGGATTACATTTCTGTTAAAGTGTGAATTGCTAATAACAAGTACTTTCCCAGGAGTCATTTAAACACAATGAAGAAGTTCTTGAAGGGGAAACAACAAGGATGAGCGAGAACACACTTCTTAATTTTGTGCCACTGAGTGGCCTAGCCTACAGACCCTTACATGAAGCTCAGGGATTCATTTTCTGCAAGCATGTGGTTCCTCTCTGAGGCATCCTACATTTTTTTCTCCCTCTTCCACCCTAACTACCAGGCACGTCAGTGAAATAAGTGCTATGCACAAATGGAGAAACTCAACTCCAGCTGTAAAGAGATCTGCGTTTTATGGGATGTGTATCTGGTCTCCTCTCTTTGAAAGTCCATCCTGGCTCTTCCAGATCTGGTGTTTATGTGGTCCTGGAAGAGACCCCCTGTTCGGCATGCCGTACCATCCCGTCATAGGTATATGCTCCACCAGGCCAAGCTTGAGCCCTGCAGCAGGAAGTGCAAGATGGAGCAAATGACTTTTTATAACTCTAAATGCTTTTCTCGGAGGGCCCATGATGGAACGAATGGTACTGATTTAAGGCCTCAATTGGTTTCACTAGAAAAAAATTAGAAGGGAACTATTAACAAGTTACAGGGATCTCTGCTGAGCAGATGAGAGGCACATGTTAAAAAGTTTGTAGTCAGCTTGCTCTGGCTTTTAAATGACACTCACTGGAAATGAGGCTTGGTGGCCTGCTGAGCTTCAAGGGGTGAGAGCCCCCATACAAACTAGTGTTTGAAGGGGGAGAGCAAGCCTGTCTGAGAGAAGGTCACGTTGTTTCATTCCACTTTGAAGAAATGCTCTTATGTACTTAAAATAATCAATAAAGATAACAGCCATTTTTTTCAAAGTCCACACAAAAGAGAGAAGACTATGGCATTTGTTGTGCCGAGAAGCAAACCAAGATATTGAGAAATCTTTACTCTCTTATGATCTAACAGCTTCTCAGCTGTTAAACAAGATTGGGAGTGCCAGCCAAGTGCTAAATAAGCATAAGGAGGCAAGCTGCCCTCCCTGTGCATTTCAACACTTAGCTTCCTAGAGGCCTCTCAACCCAGAAGAGCCAGGGCCAAGTGGGAGGCCAGGCCTCTCTGATACACAGCAGTCAGAGTTGTCTCTCAAAGGAAATCATGCCTCCCTTTCCTGTGTAGCCTTGTCTTTGTCCCCATCTGCTCTGAACAGCCAGGTCTGGAATGCTCTCAGAGTGTTGATTTAAACTTTATTTAATGGATGAACAGGGGCTATAGAGTCAAACAAACCCAGTTCTAATCCCAGTGGTCTTTCTAATGATGGGACCTTGGCAAGTGGGCTTCTCCATATAGATGGAATTTTGAATACCAACATTGTAAGCATGTACAGAGAAATGGATGAAATAATATATTATCCTCTTGAAAAGCAAGGAGATCAAACAGTCAATCCTAAAGGAAATCAACCCTGAATTGGAAGGACTGATGCTAAAGATGAAGTTCCAATACTTTGGCCACCTGATGCTGAAGAGCTGACTCATTGAAAAAGACCCTGATGCTGGGAAAGATTGGGTCCTAGTGGGGATGGCTGTTGTGGGTTGGCCCCTGTTCATGGAGCTGAGCATCCTGGCCACTCTATGCTGTAGGAGGCATTATGTCACAGTGAACTGCCCAAATGTAACAGGCTTTTGGAGTCTCTAAGGCTGTGAATGGTGGAGCACTGGACACCCACCGGGTCCATATCCCAAAGGCTAAATCAACAGTTTCCTCTCTGAACTATCTGCCCCTTCCCTCTCACTCCCACCTTGGGATGGAAATAAGATGCCCCATGTCTCCATCTCTTCTCAGATCAGATCCAGCAAAGTGAAATTGAATACAAACAATTTAGGTAAGTGGGTGTCCTTCTCACTGTCCTCAGAGATCTTAATCCTTCTGAAGTGTGAAGTCACTCAGTCGTGTCCCAAACTTTGCGACCCCATGGACTGTATGTAGCCTACCAGGCTCCTCTGTCCATGGAATTCTCTAAGTAGCCATGCCCTTCTCCAGGGGATCGTCCCAACCCAGGAGTAACATCCAGGTATCCTGCCTTACAAATGGATTCTTTACCATTTGAACCACTAGGGGCCCCACTTCTGAGAGATGATTAAAATGTAATGCTATAAGTAGCTAAACGTACTCCAGCATTTCAGGACCAATCCTCCACCACCCCACTTCCCTTCAGGCTATTCGACCCACAACCCAAAGTGAGGAGGTACTCAAAATTCACTCCAATGTTAACTTGCTCCAACATTCAAGGCCAACAGCCAAAATAACCAAAAAGAATACATGTTTAGCAGTGATTCCATACAAGGGCAATAACCTAGAATATACTTGTGTAGCATGAAGACAAGTTAAATGTGACCATGAAAATCCTGAATACCAAACCTGCTGACTTTTGCATCTTTAGATTGATCACTTCCAGATTGTAACATGGAGACTTTCACAAACAGTGTCCTTGTGGGTTTATTTTGTTGTGCTTCCCCCAAAATTGAAAAACAGTGAAACAAAACCCCATCTGGGCTAGTGATGAATAAATTTCCATATAATTACTTGGTTCCATGAGCCAGGCTCTTCTCTCATATAACTCAATGGCATCTGTCCCTGAGGAGTGCTGATTCACCAGGTGCCCTTGAGTAGCCTTCTTCAAGGCTTTCAAACAGGTAAGAGGTAGAACGTCAGAATCCTATAGATGAATGCCAGAGAATAAACCCAGAGGCCATAAAGCTTAATGATCAGACCCCTGTTTATCCTAACTAAGGAATAACCCTTAGTTGAAATGAGCACTCTTCTCAAAACAGAAATATAAACATTATGGTGTTAATGGGAGTTATGTGGTTTCAATCCTAGAAAGAGTCTTTATGAGTCTTTTCAATCCTAGAAAGAGTGCATCTCTCCATAAAGTTTAAAGATATATATTGTTTCAAACCTCTTCCTTTTAAAACAGTTTTAGATTCACCCAATTCTCATTTTTCACATTGGTTCTCTGTGTTCTGAGTCTCTCTGCTTCTTAAATGCCCCTATTTCATACCTACCACATTCCCCACCACATTCATACCTACCACAGAATGTTCAAACTACCACACAATTGCACTCATTTCGCATGATGCTGCTGCTGCTGCTAAGTTGCTTCAGTCGTGTCTGACTCTTAGCGACCCCATGGACTGCATGCAGCCTACCAGGCTCCTCCATCCATGGGATTTTCCAGGCAAGAGTACTGGAGTGGGTTGCCACTGCCTTCTCCAATTTCACATGCTAGCAAAGTAATGCTC
>NW_011494819.1:713106-713465 GCF_000754665.1 Bison bison bison | reverse complement strand
TCCCTGCGGGAGGCTTTGGCAGTGTGCACACCCCCAGCCCCTAAGCCCTCTGCAGGGATGCCTGGCTCCCAGGTCCGAAGGGAAGGCGAGAGCTGAGCTGAGGCACCAGTCAGGCACCGGTCACGTCTCCCACACTCCCGCAGCCTGCTCCTTCCCGGGCGCGAAACGCTAGAAGCTGGGCAGGGCTTGGGGAGGCTCGCCCAGGCCAGAGCAGCCTCTGGGCCGGGGCTCTGTGCTATAGCACCTGGGCGCAGAGCTGGAGCTCCGCCGGTGTGGAAGCTCACTCGGTCCTTCCCAGTAACAGGCTTGCAAGCACCTGCCGGCAGCCAGCCTCTTCTCTCCCTCGTTCCGGGCATTGG
>NW_011494819.1:688618-713006 GCF_000754665.1 Bison bison bison | reverse complement strand
GCACTCATTTCGCATGATGCTGCTGCTGCTGCTAAGTTGCTTCAGTCGTGTCTGACTCTTAGCGACCCCATGGACTGCATGCAGCCTACCAGGCTCCTCCATCCATGGGATTTTCCAGGCAAGAGTACTGGAGTGGGTTGCCACTGCCTTCTCCAATTTCACATGCTAGCAAAGTAATGCTCAAAATTCTCCAAGGTCATAGAAAAAGCAAGAGAATTCCAGAAAAACATCTACTTCTGCTTTGTTGATTATGCCAAAGCCTTTGACTGTGTGGATCACAATAAACTGTGGAAAATTCTTAAAGAGATGGGAATACCAGAACACCTTACCTACTTCCTGAGAAACCTGTATGCAGGTCAAGAAGCAACACTTAGAACCGGACATGGGACAACAGATTGGTTCCAAATTGAGAAAGGAGTACATCAAGGCCATATATTGTCACCCTGTTTATTTAAATTATATGCAGAGGACATTGTGCAAAATGCTGGCTGGATGAAGCACAAGCTTGAATTAAGACTGTCAGGAGAAATATCAATAACCTCAGATATGCAGATGATACCACCCTTACAGCAGAAAGCTAAGAGGAACTAAAGAGCCTCTTGATGAGGGTGAAAGAGGAGAGTGAACAAGCTGGCTTAAAACTCAGCATTCAAAAAAATTAAGATAATGGCATTCAGACCCATCACTTCATGGCAAATAGATGGAGAAACAATGGAAACAGTGACAGACTTTATTTTCTTTGGCTCCAAAATCATTGCAGGTGGCAAATGTAGCCATGAAATTAAAAGAAGCTTGATCCTTGGAAGAAAAGCTATGACAAACCTAGACAGAGACATCAATTTGCCAACAAAGGTTCATATAGTCAAAGCTATGGTTTTTCCAGTAGTCGTGTATGGATGTGAGAGTTGGACCATAAAGAAGGCTGAGTGCCCAAGAACGGATACTTTTGAACTGTGGTGTTGGAGAAGACTCTTGAGAGTCCCTTGGACTGCAAGGAGATCCAACCAGTCAATCCTAAAGGGAATCAGTCCTGATATTCATTGGAAGGACTGATGCTGAAGCTGAAGCTCCAATACTTTGGAAAGTATTTTGCTTTCAGCAAATATTTCAGCAAAATACTTTGCTGAAGCAAAGAGCCAACTTAGTAGAAAAGACCCTGATGCTGGGAAAAATTGAAGGCAGGAGGAGAAGGGGACAACAGAAGATGAGATGGTTGGATGGCATCACCGACTCAACAGACATGAGTTCGAGCAAACTCTGGGAGACGGTGAAGGACAGAAAAGTCTTGCGTGCTGTGTGCTGGGGTCGCAAAGAGTCAGACATGACTGAGTGAACAACAATAACCATATTCCCTAAGTGGCACACTCCCATTTTTTCACTTTCCATTAACTTGCTTATTTTCTCTGATACTTGTTTTACTGCCTTCTCTGCTGCAGTTTACATCTGCTATTACTGTCATTTGGAATCCTGCCTCGTTCCTGGCAATAGCATCCACTTTTCCCTCTGAGAAACACTCCCTTTCCCACTCACCCTTCACCCATACCTCCAAGGAAGGGATGTGACTCAGGCCTGGATGATCTAAGCAACCCATCCCTGCCACAGTAATTAATTCAGAGGCAACTCAGTTAGAGTCAATGAAACTCAGTAAGATTGTGCTAGAAATCTTAAAGAGAGATACATGACCTTTCCCATCCAATTTAAACCTAAAAAGATGCAGGTCCAGGAATGCTGGCAGCTAGGTCACCACCATGGGGAGCCTGAGGATGAAGTCTGGTGAGAGATGATAATGCCTTGGAGTGGAGTAGTAACAAGGGAGATTAGAGATATGAGCAGATTCAAGAACTTGGTAATGGCTGGATATGGTGGGGACAGGGAGGCCTGTCATACTGCAGTCCATGGGGCTGCAGAGTCAGACATGACTGAGAGACTGAGCTGAACTGAACGGGATGTGGTGGGTAAGGTAGTCTCAGATGGCTAATGGGCAGCAGCATCCTTCCCCCAGGAGAGGGCGCCAAGTCTGTGAGGCAAATCATGGGCTCCGTTTTGGATGTATTGAGCATAAGGGACTATAGGACAAAACAGAATATGTACCCAATAACCACTTGCCCTGGGGCTTCCCAGATGGCTCAGTGGAACAGAACCCACTTGCCAGGGCAGGAGATGCAGGAGACTGGGGTTCCATCCTGGGGTCAGGAAGATCCCTTAGAGGAGGTAATGACAACCCACTCTAGTATTCTTGCCTGTAAAACTCCATGGACAGAGGAACCCAGCAGGCTATAGTTCACAGTGTCAGGAAGAGTCAGACATGACTGAGCAACTAAGCCCCAGAAGCACGAGCAGCTATTTGCTCTATGGATTAAATTGAGACACTCTCCAGTCCTCGTCAAGAACTCCTCTCGGGCATTATTCCTTACCTCGGGGATAAATGAGATCAGCATAAACTGGCTATCTTTGAAACATTGTAATGATCAAAGACCTCTGTCTACTGAACTTTCCTCCATTCCCAATCTCTTTACTAGTATGAATTTTCTCAGTATTTGATCTCCTTCACCGACCAACCTCTCATCAACACAAATTAACTGGTAAAAATAAGGACCTACTAGAGTTAACGCTCAAGTTGTTGACAACCCCAACAGAGCCCTTCATGAGCCTAACTTTTAACTGCCTGATAAACACTAAAAAACACAAAGGTGCTGAAATTCGTTTAGTGATGTCTGCCACCAGTTGAGGGGAAGGGAGCTTTTCTGTCGATGGCAGGTCTCCTTACATTCGCAGATGGAGACATATGACCAGCTTTGGAGCCACTGGTCCCGGATGGTTCCTTTTCACATAACCGTTGTCAGATCACTTGGAGACTCCACTCACAAAAACCCTCTCAGTATTGGTCATACAAGTAGCTCCATTGTGTATATTATCAGAACAACCTCATCACAACAACAGGATTGAACTTGGCTATAACTGACCTGGGCTCTTATTTCTTTTTACTTCTTTGTCTGTGTTGCCTCACTCCACTTCCATAAGCACAACTTACTTGGTTAGTTCTCTTTGTCCCTGCCACAAGCAGTGTTTAGGCAGAAGCCATTCCTGAAATATAATTTCTATCTCCAGACTATCCGAAAGTATAAACTCCCTTGCTGATTCTGAAGATGTCTGAAAATAAAACCATACACTTGACTTCATAAAAATGAAATATGGATTTACTATTTATAGAGCTAATGCTCAAGTTGTTGACAATTAACCACCAAATGGATTAATAAACTGTGTGTGTGTGTGTGTGTATGGTAAGTAAGAAGGAAGAAAGTCTGGTGGAAAGGAAAGTACCCAGTGAAGCAGGAGATCCACTGAGTCCTCAACTCAGTTCTGCCAGCACTTAACTGCAGATATGTTCCTAGGCTGCTCTATGCCTCTGTTTATTTTTGTGTTAAAGTCAAAGGACAATGACTCCCATGCATTCTTCTCCATAAGAGAAAACAACTATTTAGAGCATCCATTCAATATATTTTTTAAAATAGAAGGATTTGGATTTTTTTAAAACTGTGGTTAATTCACCTAAGCACATTCCTTGAAATGTTATCAACAGATGGGTCTTAATGAAAGAGAAATTTAACTGACAACAAGGGCAAGATGGAAAGAGCACCCTTCGCTTCATCTAAGCAGAATGGCTGATCCAGCCTCCAGCAGCAGCAACACCACAAAACTGTCCCAGGGCTAAGTGTTTGACATCCAGATATTCATCTGCTTGAAGCAATGAGGTAATGTGGACACCTGGGTGGGTCGATCACTGCTTGGATCTTTAGTTGGGTGCCAACATTCCCAATAGTCTCTTCACCAAAAGGGAGTTAGTACAAAACCAGTCTGCCATTGAAGCTTCCACTAGAAACTCACCACTCTTTACTTCTAAGACACAAAACAGTTTAACACAGACAGCTATGTCTCTTTTGTTCATTTTATGACTGATACTGTCCAGAGTTACTGGAAACCTCAGTTTTTAAAGGAAGAGGGAATGAGTATTGTTACTTTTACATCCTTTGTTAATGTCAAGAAACCCAAGCCACTTATTTTTTAATAATGAGAATCTGGATCAAGTTCAATGTATAGTTCAAAAATATATTCCAATTAAACTATTGAATAGAGTCTTGGCTTTTCCTCTAGCACCATCTCACCACCATATGTATCCAATAATTCTATGCTCATTTCCCCTCGTCAGTACAAAAAGAGACTCAATGAACAAGTGTGACATCTTGCTGTGCAAGTTCAGTTTCTCTTAAACCTTTGTTTCCCATGTGTCAATAATAAGTCTTCAGATGGATAAATTTTCAACAGAAGCATCATGAACCCTGCTATGCTGCACACCTTAGCAATGCAGGTTCCCTTTCAGCTTCCCCATGCCTATTGCACCTGCCCAGCGGTTCTACATGCTGGCGATATGCGGGTAGCCACCCCCAACCATTACTCCACATCGGTATCCATGCCCACATCCAGAGACTGTGCTCCAAGATTTAACCAGATGGTGACCCTGCCTGCCTGAGCCATAGTGCCACCAAGGAATCTCATTCACTATTCATTAAGCACTTCCTGGGTGCCAGGCCCTGGGGTAGATCTTGGGGACACAGCAATGAACACAATGTTACCACCCATGCCTGCTTTCAGGAACTGGCACCCCTACCACCCTTCTCATGCCAGCCTTCATGATACAAACTCCTGCTCAGCTAGGGCTTGGAAAGTCAATGAGCAAAGCAAAGGCAGATAAGCAAGGAGACACCTCAGAAATAAATAGGATCAAGTAAGTGTCTCTGCATGGCAGCTTCATTTATAAAGCATGTTTATGTAAATGCCCTCACAAACACACACAAAAAACATCATCACTCTTTGGGATAATTACTTTTCTTTGAGATGAGGAAATGGATTCAGAAGTAACTTGACCAAGGTTATACAGACAGTTTAGTGACCATCAAGATGAAGGCCCAAATTTCCCAACTTCCACACAAGTCTGCCACTGAAGGGCCATGAAGGCATCAAAGTATCAGCAACACCCTGAATATATATTGACAGCATCAAAAGGAGCAAGATGCTTCCAACAAATGACTTCCATTTCTCCTCCCTTTATTCAAAAAGGAAATAAAAGGTTTACCTTGGCAGTCCAGTGGTTAAGACTCTGAACTTCCAATGTCAGGGGTGTGGGCTTGATCCCACATGCCATATAGCATGGCCAAAAATAAAATAGGCCTACTTGTTCTCTCATAGTAAAAAAGCAATATAAAATAAAGCAACAAAAAGTTTTTTAAAGAGATGGATATTCTGGACCACCTGCCTCCCCAGATCCCTGTGAAGATGAATGGTCTAATCATGTTATGAATAAATTACCAGAACAGCAACATTTCCTGTCTCTGGTGTGCTTTCTTCTCTGGTATTGATATGAGGGACATGGGGGTGAAGACAATGACAACAATGATGATGACGACAATGACAGAAAGCACATACTGAGGGCTTCCTGTGTTTTTAAGAGTATTATCTCATTTGATCCTTACATGAATTCTATTACAATCTCCCATTATGCAGATAAGAAAACTAAATGTCAGAAAGGATGAGGGACTTGATCAGTGTCACCAAGCTAGCAAAGAACAGTGATAAGAGCCTAACTCAAGCTGTCTGACTCCAGAACCTATGCTTTTAATCACTATCTCATGTTAAAGCCTGAGGGAGTTCAGTAATTCACATCATAAAACTTAATTCAGTGTGCAGACTGCTAGAACCTCCTTGATAAGGGGGTGAAATATAATATGTTATCAAGTCCTAGAAGGGATTCCTATATCACTGAGCCATATTTTAAAAACTAGGACTCTATTAATAGCAACTATTTGATAGAATGAGTTCAAACTAATTTTGATCACTGTCACTTCAAGACAAGAGGAGGCTGGAGAGGAAGACTCATTAAGCGTCTGACATTTGGGAAACTTTCACTTGGGTACCCCGGTGAATGGGTGCTGCCCCAGGGAGAGCCAGTGGTTGGACTGAAAAGAGGAGGTGAAATCAGCCCACGAGCCTGTTCACATGGCCACAGGCTTCCCAACCTGAGAAGAGAAGGGAGATTAGAAATCGGATAAAAAGCACAAAGCAGTGGAAGAAAAAAGTCTACTCTGCCCATCCACTTGAGATGGGTGTGGCTCCACACCAGCCACAGGAGAAGGCACAAGTGAGAAGATTCAGAGGGGCTTGCAGCAGCCCCCGCCTCACTGTCAGACTTGAGTGATTCATTCCCACTGTCTGAGGCTAAGTTGTTTCTTATCTACAAACTAGAATAAGAAAACAGATAAGGCTGCCATGAGTAACAAATGAAATTATTATTATCTCCCAGTCTCCACCCCTGGTGGCTCCCTGGTGGTTCAGTTGGTAAAGAATCTGCCTGCAATGCAGGAGACCCAGGTTTGATCCCCTGGAGAAGGAAATGGCACCCCACTCCAGTATTCTTGCCTGGAAAACCCCATGGACAGAGAAGCCTGGTGGGCTACAGTCCATGGTATCACAGAGAGTCGGACATGACTGAGTGACTAACATTTTCACTTTCCAAATCTTAAGGGCTACATGAATGCTTAGTGATAGAAACAATCATCTCACCACCATAGTGATCATGAACATAACCTTGCTTCGGGAAAAGGGAGAGGGATCTGGAGGTGCCAGGTAAAACCCTGCCTCTGAAACCAGCTTATCTGTACAGTCGGTGATGCTCTGGTTATTTACGGAGCTATCTGGTACTCTTCGTTCCAGGAGAGTCCATGTAACTCGTGGCTTGGCTTGGGGCCAGCTGTGCTATATTCAGTTCAGCTCTCACTCCCTCCCCCGCACAGTCTCTAAGCAGAGGCCTTGCCCGGGGCTTTACCTTGCTGCTTTTGCATGGTGGTGAAATCTTCAAAGGTGAGTGTGCGCACAGGGGGTCTCCAGAATGCATAAGTCTCCATGATAGCTTCCAGTCCCGTTCTATAGAGAGAAAAGCCAGCAAGTTGTTAAATAATCCCCAGAAATTCATTGACTTAAAAAAAAAAAAAATCCTGAGGTGGTTTGGTGACAATCAGTATATGCATAAGAACTGAGAGATATCATCACTGTGGTAAACTGGTCTGGAAGAGCACAGGTACAGATGTTGCTAGACTACAGGAAAAAGAAGAAATTAACCCGGTAATTCAGATTATCTGCAAACGAGTCATAGCTATGATAGAATTTCACTCTGACCTTTCTTCAGAGAAGGTTTAGCCTGCATGAAAAATACACGTTAAATGTTAAAGGTCAAGGCCCCTGGATGTCAGGAACAGATCTGAGAAGAGAGCAGCAGTAACCATTTCCCTACAAGACAATGTCATCATCACTACCACAGTGCACCGATATAGTCTGCCCCAGAGTCAACTCCGCCACCAGGTATGTGGAGTCAATGAAACCGTCATATTGCTGTGCCTTTAAAGGCTTCTTAAATCAACCGAGACAGGCAGGGTAATAGAAATAGAAGGAGAGATAAGTAATCAAATACACTTGAATTTCTGCTGCAACAGGAAATGCCTACTTGAAGGCACAACAAGTGTTTTGGTCCCTAAAATTATACCTCAAACAAAAGGACCAGTACATTTCTGCAAATATTTATCTGCATTCTGTAATATAATAACCAAAGTGGTCTTTGAGAGTCATATACTTGGGACTTCAAGAACAGCCAATATTTTTATAATATATTACTTTAAGGCTTCTGCTTCATTGATACTGGAAATTTCATTAACTGAACTGTATGCACACTGCCTAGTTTATCCTTCAATAAATTCTGTTATATATATGTACATATCTTTAGGGCTTCCCTGGTGGCTTAGTGGTGAAGAAGCTACCTGCCAATGCAGGAGACAGGGGCTCAATCTCTGGGTCAGGAAGATCCCTTGGAGAAGGAAATGGCAACCCATTCCAGTATTCTTGCCTGGGAAATCTTAGAGACAGAAGGAGTTTGGCGGGCTACAGTCAACGGGGTTAAAAAAAGTCAGACACGACCTAGCAACTAAACAACAACAATTTATGAGATTGATAGACATTGTTTTAACATAATTATCTAGGTTATCTGGATAATCTTAAGTATATTACTGCTGATATTCCATAGCCTCAAAAGAGAATACTGGTTGGTACTTTGTTTACAGCTTTGAAACACTGCTTCTGATTACTCACTCTTTAAAACTAATTGTTTCACTTGCAGCCACATGGAGGCAGGGGAAATTCTGGCAGAAGGTAGGAGAAGAAAGTTAAAGAAGAGTAGGGAGCTTAAATCCTTTCATTGCAAAGTCACTGGAAAGGAACACAGTGTCCCTTCCTGGAAAAGATACGCTTTCCTCTTGAGATGAAATTTACGCTGCCTGTCCTCCCTAGGTAATACATATCCAGCATTCTCTTCAGTCCGGCACAGCAAGAATAATGTGAGAAGTTTTATTTTAAGTGGGAACAAATATCCTTCCCTAAGAAATGATTACAAGATCCCCCGAGGTTCTTCTCTGATGAGCTGCTGATACACTGATTGACTCTTTGTGTTGTAAAATTTCTTCTTTGAACTGGCCATACTTGCACAGTTAACTTTCTAAAGTCTTCCCTGGAATCTTGGAGGCTTTAAATACACCAATGTTGGCAAATCAAACTCTGTATTTTTAGAAGAGGTTGAGAGGAGAGGGCGTTGCATGGTGTTTATTAGCTGTTAATCTGTTAAAAGTAGGAATAGAAGACATCTCCACATAGTCACCGTACATTAATGCTGAATACAGTACATGAAACTATTTGTGGAGAGAAACAGTCCAGGCAATTAGGGAGTTCAGAATAATAAGGGGATAGACAGATAAAGCCATGCTGAGCCTTGATGAACATAAAAAATAGACAGGCCAGGCTTAGCTCTTACTGCCTTGTTTTGGAATGTTGGGGGCTCACCAGAACATCTTAGGATTCTCTTTAATGGCATGAGAGGCTCACTGAAAATGGCCAAAGTCTCTATTGTTCACCTCCTATTCCATTCTTCCCAGCAACATGTACCAATGATGGGGACAAAATATTAGTTCAAGGACAAAGAACAGGTCCTTCTCACTTCATAATAAAGTGATAGAACCCTGTGAAGAAGTCACAATACACTGATTATACTGCCAATGTTATATTTGTTAAAGGAATAAAAAATGAACATTAATCTTATTTACATAACAGGCAAAAAGGGCAAAGGTATTAATAATTTTATATAAGTTGTTAACTTTAAAAAGGATAGCAGACATTCATCCATTATCCAAATCTAAAATCTCCTCCCTATGTTACCATCTATTAGATGGAGAGTTATCTAGCCTCGGTTTGAGTATTTCCCAAGGAAAATATATAGTTTTGTGACAGATCTATTAGAAAGTTCTTTCTGACCTTGAGCTGAAATCTCTGATGTGACCTTTTCTTGTTAAAAAAATAAACATTTTAAATTTTGGAATACTTTTAGGTTTATAGAAGTATCAAAGGTAATGCAGAAAATTCCAGTGTAACTGATGTAACTTTTACCCTCTGGTTCCATTGTTGTTGTTATTGTTGTTGTTTAGTCACTAAGTCCATCCGACTCTTCTGCGACCCCATGAACTGCAACCCACCAGGCTCTTCTGTCTATGGGATTCTCTGGGCACGAATACAGGAGTGGGTTGCCATTCCTTTCTCCAAGTACTAGTACTAGACACGGGAATTGCATCCCTTCCTGACCCAGGGATGGAACCAGCATATCCTGCATTAGCAGGCAGATTCTTTACCACTGAGCCACCTGGGAAGCCCCTGGTCCTATTGTGCTGTATGCTAAGTCATTTCAGTCGTCTCCAATTCTTTGTGACCCTATGGACCACAGCCTGCCAGGCTCCTCTGTCCATGAGACACTTTAGGCAAGAATACTGCCAATGAGTAAATAAAAAGAGTGCCAGACACCTTCCACATCCTCATCAGGAAAAGCTTCCTTAGCTCTTAACGTAATGTACAACATGCCACATGGGCATGCCCATGGCCCATCTAGTCCAGGTGTCTGTCACAGGAGGGTTTTCTGGTGGTGAATTTGGGGTTGGGCATGACTACCAAAAACTAACAGCTAAGTCCATACATTCCTGACCACACTTTACTAATGTTCTGTGGATCTATCTCTTATAGATTCATCCTAGACCTTACTGAATCTATTGATATATTCAGATTGGGTCTCTTTTTTTAAAAAAATCAATCCTGTTTACTATGAGCTTCCCTGGTGGCTCAGATGGTAAAGAAGCCACCCGAAATGTGGGAGACCTAGGTTCAATCCCTGGGTCGGGAAGATTCCCTGGCGGAAGAAGGCATGGCAACCCACTCCAATATTCTTGCCTGGAGAATCTCCATGGACAGAGGAGCCTGGTGGGCTACGGTCCATGGGGTCACAAAGAGATGGATCTGACTAAGCACAAGCATAGTTATTGTTTACTATATGCCACATCATATCTGTCTTCAGACTTCACTAAGCTTTATTATATAGATCAAATTGTTCAAAAGCACTATTTTTTTTCTTTATCAGGATTTGGTAAAGTGCTGCAGCAAGGTAAGTATTAGCTAATATACTTTCCACCATATTTTTAAAATTTATTTTTGGCTGCCCTGAGTCTTGGTTGCAGCACATGTGCTTTCTCTAGTTGTGGAAAGCAGGGGCTACGCTTCCACTGTGGTGTGTGAGGCTTCTCACTGTACTGGCTTCTCGGGTCAGGGAGCATGGGCTCTAGGGCCTGTGGGCCTCAGTCGCTGTGGCACATGGACTTCGTTGCCCCTCGGCATGCAGGATCTGCCCCAGTCAGGGATCGAACCCATGTCCTCTGCACTGGCAGGCGGATTCTCAACCACTGGATCACCAGGGAAGTCCCACAACCATGCTTTTCTATGTCCCATACTTAGCACAATGCCTTTTACATGGCAAGATTTCAATTTATATGTATTAAATTAATAAATAAAGGAATCATTTTTATTACTTATTTAATATTTATTACTATTTTTATTACTGAGTCACTATTTCCCAAACTTTAATCAGCATTCATTTTTCCAAGCCTAAAACAGGAAAACAACTTGATATCCCATCAAAACTCTGAAGACAGAAAGAATTCTCTAGTACTAGAGATGGGAATTGCATCTACATATGGCTGTTTGTGTCTTTCTTGACTCAGGTCCCAGAGAGGTTTCAGTTTTTCTTTGGTTTCTTCTGTTCTGGTCATGGAATTTCTAACCTTCAACAGAGTGTGAGTCCCCTAGCACAGGCCAGTCATTTCTACCCTCATCTTTTCTTATAAGAATCCTTGCCAACTACCCATTAACATCTTCAGCCACTTGTATATCTATTCAAAGTTTATACTAAGCAATGACATGTTGTTTACTTATTCATCATCATTATATCCCAGTTTTTAAAACTTCATCTCAAGGGTTTTAAAAGTGAATTCATTCTCTAACAGATAAAAAAAAGTAGTCTTAGGTAACCTACATGTCATTAACATGTTCCACATGGTGGGCCTCAAAGGGTCTGCTAAACACCAGAGACCTGATGTCATCTCTGAAGCTTCCAATCAAAGATGATCAAATTGGCCAGTGTCCCCGTCTTGCTTACTTTTCCCTCTTGCTCCAGTGACAACAGAGACCATATCTAAACCCCCTCTGTTTAGTCATTTGGCTGTAATCATCTCTCTGATTTCCAGGCCTCTCCTCTTTAGACATTTCCGTCTGCTCACTGGCCAAGCCAACAGCACACACTGAAGAGGAGGGAGAAAGGGAAAGCGAAGAAGCGAAATCAATGAGCTCTTCTGTAAACTGATGATGCCTTGAGATCAACTGATTTGGAAAAACCACCAAAGTGAAAAGAAATAGTCTTCCAATCTTCTCATTCAAAAAAAAAAAAAGTGAGACCATCCCTTTGCTGCTGCTGCTGCTGCTAAGTCGCTTCAGTCGTGTCCGACTCTGTGTGACCTCATAGACGGCAGCCCACCAGGCCCCGCCGTCCCTGGGATTCTCCAGGCAAGAATACTGGAGTGGGTTGGCATTTCCTTCTCCAATGCATGAACGTGAAAAGTGAAAGTGAAGTCGCTCGGTCATGTCTGACTCTTAGCGACCTCATGGACTGCAGCCCACCAGCCTCCTCCGTCCATGGGATTTTCCAAGCAAGAGTACTGGAGTAGGGTGCCATTGCCTTCTCCGCCATCCCTTTGAGGTTTATCAAATATTTGATGATTATAATAATTACAACTACACCCATAACCTGTTAGATAACACATCTATGCATAGTTTCTGTTTTTTATTTATCTTCAGATAGAAAATTATTTTTTAGGTTTCTTTCATTTATTTTCTTTGTAATTCTGACATCTTATTCTTTGCTGGTGATTCCATTAACAAGGGGAACTTATACTAGGGATTGTTAAGATAACTGATTAGCTCTCAATAGAAGACAGTCAAGGACTAACGGAAGTCTACTGAGATGGGGTCTTGAAGTCAAAAAGAGGTTATTCAATCAGGAAAACAATTATGTGCTAGTTTCAAGAGATATAAAGGTAAAAAACATTTACTCTTAAGGAGAATTCTGCTCAACAAAAAGATAATGACCTGTAAATTACTGATTTCTGAACTGTGTGACACATGCTATACTGGAGATATGCAAAAGATGCCATGAGGCACTGAGCACGATGTCTTGAATACACCTGGAAAACTCAAGGGCAGGGGGGTGTTCCATAAAAGGCCAGTTATTTAAGCTTAATATTATAGGGCACTCAGTAGTTTTTCACACAGATAAGAGGAAGAAAGAGCTTTCACAGTAGAGTTAATAGTATATGCACAGACTTGGAGGCATGGAAAAGAAGATGTATTCTAGGAACTGAAAATAGTTCAGGGTGACTGGAGTTCCAAGTGCAAGATGAGGAGGGTGGAGGATGTGGGGGCCAGACACCATGAGTATTTATTCCACGTTAGGTTCTTGGGTTATATCCCACGGTCGATACTGTGCTTCAGAACTCTTCTCCTTTCTCCTCCTGTTCCAACATTTGAAAAGACACAAAACCAGAATATTCTGTTTTCTCAAGTCTAATTACCACATGTCAACTTTCTAATCCTTTGTCTTAGACTGTCCTTGGTCCACTGTGGTCAGGTCAAACCTTCCACATGTCCTTCTTCTTCACTAGATCTGGAATCTTCTCCTATATTAAGATTCCTCAGGGTATTTGTTCTCCAGGGATAGTCTTAAATACCTCCCAATGAAAGTCTGCAAATTGGCAAAGAAGCCATCATTCAAAACTAGGAATAAAACTACCATATGACCCAGCAATTCCACTACTGGGCATATACCCTGAGGAAACCATAATTGAAAAAGACATATGTACCTGAATGTTTATCGCAGCACTGTTTACAACAGCCAGGACATGGAAGCAACCTAGATGTCCACCTGACAGATGAAAGGATAAAGAAGTTGTGGTACATATATACAATGGAATATTACTCAGCCATAAAAAGGAATGCATTTGAGTCAGTTCCAATGAGGTGGATGAACCTAGAGCCTGTTGCACAGAGTGAAGTAAGAGAAAGACAAATATCATATATTAACGCATATATATGGAATCTAGAAAGACAGTACTGACAATCCTATTTGCAGGGCAGCAAAGCAGACACAGACATAAAGAACAGACTTTCGGACATGGGGCAGGGGGTGGCGCAGGGTAGGGGGAAAGAAGCAGGTGGGATGATTTGAGAGAGTAGCACTGAAACATATACATTACCTTATGTAAAACAGATAAAAAGTGGGAGTTTGATGTATGACACAGGGAACCCAAAGCCAGGGCTCTGTGACAACCTAGAGGGGTGGGATGGGGAGGGAGGAGGGAGGGAGGTTCAAGAGGGAGGGTAATTATGTATACCTATGGCTGATTCGGAGAAGGCAAAGGCACCCCACTCCAGTATTCTTGCCTGGAGAATCCCATGGATGGAGGAGCCTGGTAGGCTGCCATCTGTGGGGTCGCACAGAGTCGGACACGACTGAAGCGACTTAGCAGCAACAGCAGCATGGCTGATTCATGCTGATATATGGCAGAAACCAACACAATATTGTTAAGTAATTATCCGCTAATTAAAATTTTTTTAAAAACCTCGGCTTTAGCTGTGCAATAAATACATCTACCTGATGAACTGGTACTTTACAATGGTTTGAAAGAACAGGTATCCAGTGGACAGATGATTAGAGTTGAGTTAAAACTGTTCCTTACCCAGGGATTTCCAACATGGGAGTGCTGTAACCACTTGGAGTCTGAATAAGTACAGTAATGCTAAATTACACAAGGCACAGATTAGCTTACTGGTTAAGTGCACGAGGTCAGGAGCCAGGCTGTTGACCAGGGTTCCAGCTGCAACCCTGCCACTTAACTGGTGCAACCTTGCCAAGTTATATAACCTCACACTCCTAAAGCTCCCTACCTGTAAACTGGAGACACTCTTACTCCCTCTTAATTGGTACTTAATAAATGCACACTGATTAGGACAAAATATTTCAACACAAGAGAGAAAATACAATAAAAGTATGATGACCACTGGTCTAACTCAAGTAACAGAAATCCCACCATCTGCTCAGGTTGTGATATGGAACAAGAGAAAACATTCTTACTTAATTGGAATACAAAGCTTTGTCAGCCCTCTGGTTCTGGATTGAATGGGGAAGGATCCGTACATTTCCTAATTTCGTTTCTCATTCTCTCCTCTAAGAACCAAAAAAACGTGTCCCTCAAGCCTCTGTAGGCCTCATTATCTTGCAGATATTTCAGACTCCAATATGTTAGCCATTAAACAGACGTCACTCTGTTAGATGACACCATCGCTGGGCAAGAGCCATAGATAATAAAACAACTGCCAACTTTCTCTGGCAAACCCACATGGCCAAGAGGACAATAGGGGGAAAGATTCATGACACAGGAGGGAGAACAAATAACAAGGCAGAGAAAAATGTTAAACACTGGCTGAAGGACCGTAAGCCTGGGGACGTGAAAACCAGCTATGGCCTGGATGAACAGGAGGAGCCTGGAAGGATGTTGCTGCCAGAGTCCACTATGAAGCCAGCTACCTTCAGCTGCAGATGCAGCAACGCCTACCAGGGAGTCCAGCACTGACTGCTTCCATAGATCTGTTAAATGGCACCCAGGCCAGGGATAACAAAAGAGTGTACAAAATCTCCAGGGGCTAGTGAGATTGCCAGGAATGAGCAGGATGAGACTGGCTGGAAAAATACAGCCAATGGCTCAAGGGAGAACAAACAAAAACTATAGAAATTTCAAGTGAGGGAAACACTTGGAAAGTGGTGCCGATTGAAAGGAAGGCAAGCGGTCAGCTCCTTGGCTCTAAGCTTACCTTCAGGAGTGACAAGGAATCAGAGGTGGACAGGGGCAAGTGTGTCTGCTGACCGGCAAGTGATGCCTGTCAGAGGAGTGTGACACAATTCTCTGGATGCTGTTACTGGCAGATTTGCCAGCTCTAAAAGCAACTACCTCACTGTACTCAGTCTTACCATCAGTAAAATGGGAAACTCTATACTGATACCAATCAGCTCCGAGGTAAAAGTAGAAAATTTGGACCACAGATACTAAATGAAATGATTACTACTACTATTTATATACTATGATTTGAATGCCTAGAAATAAATATACAAGGTTGAACTGCATGAAATAGCTAATATCTCACCATTTTGACCTACAACTAACAAAATTTCATATGTTCAGCTGAACAGATAGATAAGTATGTACACAGTATTTGAGATACTTGGTTATACTAGAGAACTCAACTAACAGATTTTAACTGAGACCCACATGCACCTTAACTCCCAAAGAAAAGTTTCTTTCAGAGGATGTGGCCTTGGGGCTAACCTTTTCCCCTTTTTCCTCCTGTTAATTTTCAGCACTCTAATTCCTCATCTCACAGTCCTCTTTCTTGCCAGGAAATGGCTTTCCATTCAGTGAACATGGCCTTGGGACAGCAGCTGCTTAACTGGAGGGACCACAAAAAAAAACTTTACTCCCAAATATTTTCCCCACCACCAGTAGAGATTCCTTCCTTTGCATTAAGTCTCAGCCGCGTTAAGCATCCTCTTCCAGTAAACAGACACATCCATTCCTGTAAGGCAGTCAATGGTTCCATTTTTAGATCACCGTCCCCCGACACATGTAAGGGACACTAGGCACCAGGAAACACTACCACCAGTCACATTCCCAGAAAGCAGCAGTGCTTGCTGGAAACACTCTGAGAATTAGCTCAGACTCAGTACAGGCCCTATTGTGTTTTTAGTGAGGGGCAACCTATTAAACTCAACATTAAAAAATACTAAGATCATGGCATCTGGTCCCATTACTTCATGGAAAATAGAAGGGGGAAAAGGGAAAGCAGTGACAGATTTTCTCTTCTTAGGCTCCAAAATCAGTATGGACTGTAGTCGTGAAATTAGAAGATGGCTTGCTTCTTGTAAGGAAAGCCATAACAAACCTAGACAGCAAATTAAAAAGCAGAGACATCGCTTTGCTGACTAAGGTCCATACTGTCAAAGCTATGGTCTTTTCAGTAGTCACGTGTGGATGTGAGAGTTGGACAGTAAAGAAGGCTGAGCACTGAAGAATGATGCTTTACAACTATGGTGTTGGAAAGACTTTTCAGAGTCCCTTGGACAGCAAGGAGATTAAACCAGTCAATACTAAAGGAAATCAACCCTGAGTACTCATTGGAAGGACTGATGCTGAAGCCATACTTTAGCCACCTGACACAAAGAGCTGACTCATTGGAAAATACCCTGATGCTGGGAAAGACTGAAGGCAAAAGGAGAAGAAGGTGGCAGAGGATGAGAAGGTCAGATAGCATGACAGATTTAATAGACGTGAACTTGGACAAACTCTGAGAGAAAGTGAGGGACAGGGAGGCCTGGCATGCTGCAGTCCACAGGGTCACAAAGAATTAGATAAAACTTAGTGACTGAACAACAGTGCAGGCCCTATTGTGTTTTTAGTGAGAGGCAACCTATTAAAACTACTTTCCCCTGAAACCAAGCTCCCCATAATATAGGGCCTGCCACTGGCCCTCTCTGACAGTCCCTGCCTTGTGGAATTTGAGTGTCCTGGTTTAAGCCTCCAAGGGCAAACTCCATCAAGACAAAGACACCCTCCCAAAAAACTGCAGCAACTCCCTGGGCTGCAGAAGGGCAACTCCCAGGGGGACCTGTCATGGAATCACAACAGTGACTCCTGGAGCGCCATGCCAGCAAGGGGCATCTGGAGGAAACCATGTCACCTGGGACAAGCCCCCTGTAGTTGTCTTAGACTGTATGGAAGCTGGGAGTCTAGGCAAAGGCCAAGGTCAGAGACAGGATGAAGGCTGCTAACAGAGGAGAACCCAGGGTCACACAGTTCACACCACTTCTAAAACAAGTTCACAGAACCTTCATTCCATCGACAGGTCATAATTTTAATCCTCTCCTCTTTGTGTATGTGTTTGCTTTGGAGGAAGTCCCTGGGAACTATATAGATGTTCCCAAACTAACTGAGGCTTTCTGTAAAATCTTATAAAATCCTAACAGGAACAAGGTTTTCACTTTAGATGTTGGCTGAGACCTGCAGAGTCCTCTTTCCTGCTGCTCCTCTGTCTGTCCCCTTTCAAGTGCAAGGTCTCTGCCGTAGCAATGCTCCCTCTAGCTGCGCACATGGGCTCTCCAGGCACGTGGACACATAAGACCTCCCAGGCTGCTTCTCGACTATGAGACTCAGCGCAAAGACTCCTGTTTCTCTTCAGCCTCCTGACCTTTGTCTTTGCTTTGGACAGAGATGCCCATTGGGGTGGTCATCGCCAAAGATGTAATTTGACCTCTCAGTTTGCTCCTGAATGACCTTTCTCAACCAAAACTTACTCTGCTTGGGCTCATCTTCTGGGAGCCCGTCTTCCCTGAGGCTCACACCTCTGGAACTTGCTGGATGTTCTCCTTCTTCAGGGAGCCAGGCAGCCCAGACATGCCCTCACTGTAGAGGGCCAGTTCAAATGGCCTGAACATTGCTAATCTACAATTAAGCTAAATCAGTGTCTTACCACAGCAGTCCATCTCAGATTTGAATTAAAATTGCCCTTAGTCTTTCCTACAAAGACTATTATAGATTCACTCTTTATTCCGTTCTTAGCGCCCAAAACCAGCTCCCCACTGTTGTTCTACCTGACTCACCCCTGGTTGGCTTAAGGCTTTCTTACTCCAGAGATCCCAATTTTTAACTTCTCTGCCTCCCATCAACTCTGTTTAATGTCTTGTAACTAAAGGAACAATTATTATTTTACTCTATATACCTGGCACTACAGGGGGGAAAATATAAGAATAAGAACCTGGAAAAGGTGGAGCCCCATCTGCAAGGAGCTTCATTCTAGCAGGGAACAAACAGAGCCCAGGAGCACAGATCACAAGACAAAACTTAACTCAAGCTAAGGGCATCTGTTTTCCCTCAGCAACAAGAAGGTGTTACTGCCTCCTCCTTATGAGGAATCTCCCAGAGGGGATGCTGGATATTGCACCCTGGGCTGGGCCTGCTAAAGGTAAATACATATTGATGCTTCCACCCAAAGCTGTATTTGGGCTACAGAATTTCTGAGAAATCTAGAAGGAAGAACAACAGAAATAAACAATCTCCCTCCCATTGCAGAGACAATGCCTGGAAGCAAAATCTGTCAGTGTTTTCACTGCAAAAGGACTAGATGTCTACTACTCTTCTCCATAACATGAACACACACACACACTTTGGTAGACACTTCTATTCAGGGACATAATTACATGGGAATGAAAAGTAGGAGCTCCATAAGTAAAGGTCGAAGGGCAGTGACCTTCTCACACTGTAGCGTGTGAATGATGCTTCCTAAAGAAGCAGGAGGAACCATTATGGGCTCTGATGATGTCACAGGGCTGACACAGTGAACTCACTGGGATTCCCACTGGGGTTCTGGAATGCCCAACAGTTATCACCTCTTGTCCTCATTTGAACTCAGAATAAATTTCTGAGAAAGACCTAGGAGCCTGATGTCATGGAGACCAAAATGCCAGTTTTACTATTGATAGAAGTATTTGAAGATGACAGCACAGGTACGAAGGCTGAAAGAGTGTGTTGGAACCCCCTGAAATGAGTTGACTTCCTGCAGGCCTCCTCTGCTGGGCTTACCATGCAATGGGAAGAGCCCAGATTGCATACTCTCTGCAGGCAAGCAGTCCTGAAGAGTTCCAGACTCAGCAATCACATCCATCACCCTGGTTCCCACTGAGGGGAAGGGGAAAGTGATGGGGCTACAAGCCACGAATACTTGTCATAGACCTCTCCTTTCATTCAAATAAGAATGGGAGGACTTCCCTGGTGGTGGCAATGGATAAGAATCTGCCTGCCAATGCAGAAGTCATGGGTTCCACCCCTAGCCCAGAACGATTCCACATGCCACGGAGGAACTCAGCCCATGTGCCACAGCTACTAAAGCCCGCGTGCTCTAGGGCCAGTGAGCACAACTCCTGAAGCTCTCGTGACTACAGCCTGTGCTCCACAGCAAGAAAAACCACCTCAGTGAGAAGCCCATGCACCGCAAGGAAGAGTAGCCCCGCTCTCCGCAACTAGAGACAGCCCTTGCAAAGCAGTGAAGACCCAGGGCAGCCAAAGACAAATAAATAAGAATGGGAAATAAGTGTCTTCACAAGAGCTGCCTCAAGTTCTTCTCAACCCTCAGAGGACACTGCTGTCACCCTAGCCACGCTCTGTCACCCCAGCACTGGAGTGAGAGGTTTATGAGCCTAGGGAGACTCATGAGAGGCTTTTTAAGAGAGGGCAGTGGCAGCTGCGTCCTCCCATCTTTCCTCTCACACGCCCCTCTGGAACCTCAGGATCACACTGGGATTGATGGAGATCGACAAACCTGAACGTGTTTTGGTTTGAGGTCTGGCAATTTCTGTAATTCCACAGTATTCCACAAATGTTTTGTGTTCTACAAAACCAAAAGACACTGGCCAAGCACTTTCCCTCCTAATTTTTAAGCCCATGTGTCTTTAAAGGAAATGTAATCCATATGTTTCGGGTACATTTCTATGCAATTCATCAAACCATGCACGTCTGTATGAGTCATCTGATGTCTAAAATTCATGGGGAAAATCATAGATTCTTAAGAACTCTGTTAGCACAAGAAAGGCCATCAATGAGCCACTGATTAGAAGGTGATGAACTAACTGGATTCTGGTGTTGGCATAGACCACCAGTTCCTGGAGATTTATAAATAATCCTCTATATCCTCACCCATCAATTTTCCCATCTGCCAAACAGCGTTAATAATTCTTGCTGTCATGCTGCAGGCAGCCAGTAAGAATTAAAGTGTGGTTAACAGGCAATTTTGAGCTTCTTAAAGAGAAAATACAGGGACTCCTGTATTTGCCCCAACAAGTTTATTTTAGTCTAGCTTCCCAGGGAGCTGGAGGATAAGAATGGCTTCTACCTTCGCTAATTCATCCCAGTCCCTTCATGACACAGATGACTTCACTTTCATCATATCACAGTTTCAGTTGCTAGGGATGTTCAGCTTGACCTCCTGTCCTCTACTAGGGACCCCTTATTTACAGGAATATGGGGAGTAAATAGGGCTTTCTTTAGTGGCTCAGTCACTAAAGAATCTGCCTGCAATGCAGGAGACAAGGGTTCAATCCCTGGGTTGTGGAGATCCTCTGGAGACGGGGCGTGGCAACCCACTCCAGGATTCATGCCTGGAGAATCCCATGGACTGAGGAGCCTGGTGGGCTACAGTCCATAGGGCCACAAAGAGTCGGACACAACTGAAGTGACTGAGTGCATGCACGCACGCACACACACACAGAGGAGGTAAATAACAAAGTCGTGGTGAATAATCTGCATAGACAGCGAGAGAATACTGGTTGATTTATTTGGGAAAGGGAAAGTTCTGGCTACTTGAGTAGGATCTTGAAGTAGAAGAATGATTTTTAGAGAAAGAGCTCTATTCCCCATATCTGTTGAATATAAAATAAGCAAGATTAAACTACTAGCATGATAAAGCTTGAAGTGCACAGACTTTGATGTGAGGTGGACTTGGGTTATCTTTCCTACTCCCAGATTTACTGTGTGACATTAGAAAAGCTGCTTAAGCTCTCTGAGCCTGTTTCTTCATTGGTAACAAATAGGTTGCCTTAAAGATTAGAACGGAGTAGGCAATGGCACCCCACTTCAGTACTCTTGCCTGGAAAATCCCATGGACGGAGGAGCCTGGTGGGCTGCAGTCCATGGGGTCGCAAAGAGTCGGACACGACTGAATGACTTGGCTTTCACTTTTCACTTTCATGCGTTGGAGGAGGAAATGGCAGCCCACTCCAGTCTTCTTGCCTGGAGAATCCCAGGGACGGGGGAGCCTGGTGGGCTGCCATCTCTGGGGTTGCACAGAGTTGGACACGACTGAAGCGACTTAGCAGCAGCAGCAGCAATAATTAGAAAGAATGTAAGTAAAAAGTCTGGAACACAGTAGTGTTCAATAACAGATAACTTCTATAATTACTGATATTACTGAAAACAGCCTGCAGGTTTTAATATGACATAATAAAGAATTTCCATGCTATCAGAAATTAATAAATAAGACACTCACATGGGCTAATGAGGATCTCTAGTTCTATTTTCCTGGCATTCTTACAAGGAAGAGCAGTCCATCACTCAGGACAGACATTTGTCTGTCCTAAGCAGTAAGATATTCACCAGCCTTAAGGCAGACACAGGCCATGGCCAAATGATGTGTCAAGGTCCTTTCTAGCCTAGTGAGGAGACAGGAGACCCTCAGGACTTGAACTGAGCTGTTATCGCAATTTTCTAACCAGAGATATATGCTTCATGACACAAGGTCTTAATCTCAAGATTAAACTGTGCCTCCAATTCCCAGTGCAAGCTCCAGTCCTGGTCAATACACCCTCTCTGTTCTAATTTTGTCTTCTAAGTCATGCCTCTGAAAAACAAGGAATCCAATGGGAAGACAAAACAAAGGGAAAAAGGAGAAAAAAATAAAGCATTCTTTAGAATGCCAAGAAAATAAACATGAAATGCTGCTGAAGATACAGAAGGAAAGAAAGTAATTGGATAACTAAAGTCACTAGGATTGGTCTCTGGAGACAGATGGTGATGTCTAAAGAAGAAATTCTTAACTTTTTGGTCACAGATATTTTTTGAAAATTTGAAGAAAGCTATGGACCTCTCCCTAGAAAAATGCACACCTGGTCATTCACTCACAACTTTTCTTTCACTATCTGGTAACTCACAAAACCCATGAAATATGCATGGACCCCAAGTAAACACCTTAAACACCATAGAGGCTTCTTAATGAAAGGCCAGCTTCTATTTTGAGCTCCTCTTCACTAACAAGGTTCTCAATAAGCCCAGAAGGCAGAGGCCCAAAAAGGAGGCAACAGGAAACATCTTACAAGCATGTTCTTGACTTGACCATTGGGCACAGAATAGAAACCATTCTTCATTAGCTACATTTTGAAAACAAAGGCCTTTGTCTTATTTTAAAGACTCATTAACAGGAAGGCATTTTCCTTAGGCTATTCCACTAACTGGGCTTCCCAGGTTTCACTAGAGGTAAAGAAGCCAGCCACCTGCCAATGCAGGAGACGCAAGAGACAAGAGTTCAATCACTGGATGGGGAAGATCCCCTGGAGGAGAGCGTGGCAACTGACTCTAGTATTCTTGCCTGGAGAATCTCAGGGACAGAGGAGCATGGCAACAGAGTGCTACAGTCTGTGGGGTCACAGTCGGACACGACTGAACACAAGCACAAATTACAAACAATGAACTGAATAATTCAAACTTTGGGAGGCAGCTTTTTGATTCCTGAACAACTACCCATTTCTCTTGGCCTGCATCTATCTAGCGTGCAAATGTCTCCAAAAAGCAGGAGCCAGAGCCACCAATAGGGCGTGGGGAAAATAATGCCACATAGAAAAGAAAGGTCAGTGAGTCTTATCCAATTTGCTCACCTGTTTCTTCCAGAATCTCTGAATCCTTTAGCAAAAGGGTTTCGGTCAATTTTTAATCTGGTGATCTGGAAACAAACAAAAAAAGGATGAACTGTATTTATATTAACTGATTTCTTTTTTGGTTGCTCCTAGAAAGTTAACAAAAATCACGCGGTGAACAACAGCTGTTATTTTTATTTAACTTCCTTTTAGTTTGAGATTTAGATTGAAGTTGACATAGGACTTGGGCCTGGCACACAGATGTCTGACCCACCTGACCCACTTCTTCCTAAAAACCAAGGTCTTCCCAGTATGTGACTCTGTAAACTCTCTTCTGCTCACCTTCCTTGCCCCCAAATGGTGATAAATCATTTGCCCAGACAAACAAAGGTATCCAAATGGAAAACCGGACAATGGTCAGATACAAGACACACAGGAAGTACCTGAAAAGTGCTTGTTGAATGAATGAGTAAATGAATGAGTGAGCAAGTGAGAGAAGAGTGAATGAATGGATTTAGTCAATCCAATCAGGTGCAATTAGACCACCAGACAACCTGCCTCAGCCTGACAGAACCAAATAATTGCCTGCATTTCCTGTCCCACTTAAGCTGTGCCTTTTTTGCCTTTGTGTATGGCTCATCTCGTATGACCTAAAATGATCTTGTAGACAACACAAAAAAGTAGCTAGACTTTTGTCAAGGCTGCACCCAAAGAAAAATCTAGAAATGGAGGACGGGATGAGGCAGGATGCAGGGCATCTACCCAGTCTCTTAAGTCCCATAAGTTAATCAAAAGAAACAAAGAAGCAGCTTCCTAAGGCTGAGCAAATCCAGTGCAAACAATTGTAACCCAAGTTGGATGGGTCTTTAGGAGTCATCTGGTTCAACCACCACTCAGCACAAGATTCCCCCTCAACTGCATTGTATCTTCATCCCCTCCCATTCTGCCTCGGTATATAATACCCTATTGCCTTCAGACCAGAACAGGCCTGACCAACAAATTCCATCTGCGCTCTTGTGTTTCTGCCTTTAACCTTTGTCATGGGAGGCATTTTGATATCTTCTGTCTGAACTGGATGGTAATGACTCACTACATTCAAACAACAGAGACTTAGAGGTGGGGCCTAGGAAGCTCAGGAAAAGAGGAAAGTCATCCTCAATGGTAATTCTAGAATTAAGGAAATTTCATTTTTAAGATCATCTTTCCATTTCTTTTTTTTACCTTTTTAAAATTCATTTATTTTTAAAATGAATTTTAAAATTCATTCATTGAATTTTTTAACTGGAGGATAATTTCTTTACAATGTTGTGTTGGTTTCTGCCTTACAACAACGTGAATCAGTCATAGTTATATATATATATATCCCCT
>NW_011494819.1:681669-688518 GCF_000754665.1 Bison bison bison | reverse complement strand
CTCCCATCCCACCCCTCTAGGTGGTCAAAGAATGAATTTAAGTCAGTTGAACTGAGGTGGATGAACCTAGAGCCTGTTATACAGACTGAAGTAAGTCAGAAAGAGAAATACAAATACCGTATAGTAATGCATATATATGTATGGAATCTAGAAAAATAGTACTGATGAGCCCATCTGTAGGGAAGGAATGGAGATGCAGACATAGGGAACAGACTTAGGGACATCTTCCCATTTCTGATCCCAGCAGAACTTATCACTAGGACGTCTAATCAGTGTTTCTTAACATTGCAAATCTTTCCAGGTCCCTCTTCTGTCTCCCTTTGTCACAACAGAATTTCCTAAAGCCACAGTCTGAAGGTCTTTAAAATACAAAGTGAGATTCTGAAAAAGAGACTCTGCCTTGAAAGTACCAAAGTTTATTTTTTTCCCCCTAAACATTCTTTGCTTCGGAGTGGCACTAATAACGTAGCACTAATAATGAAGCAAAAGCAATTTCACATCTATTTTATAGACCAGAGCAGGAACCCAGAGCTTTGGCTTTCTAAAGTCTAGTGTCTGCCCTGTGAGTACTGTATTGACTTTTAAGACTGTCACTGCTTTTCTGTTTTTGACTTAAAATCAGTTTTCTTCCTCCATAATCCATAGCAATAAACCACACACCATATTTTCTTTTCAAGTTGGAATTATAATATTTTATATTCTCTTTCAAGTTGGCTTATCCTGTCTGACTCACTTATGATAGCGGCTTGTGATATATGATTGCGCTGCTGTGTTTTGGGGGCACAGACCCCTGCAAATATAATGACGTTCTATTTTATGGGCCTGGGAGAAACGGTTGAAAACCTGTTTCCCACAGTTCCCTGTATCTCAGGCCAAGGAGTCTGCATGGAGATTTAATAGACAAATACCACCAAATGTTAGGAAATACAACACTTTTCTACTTGTTTCAGTTTTTAATGTGGGATTTAGAGAGTTTTATGAAGAGAGTGATGGTGCTACTCCTTACTCATTTATTATCAAGGGTTTTCCAGGTGGTGCAGTGGTAAAGAATCCGCCTGCCAATGCAGGAGATGCAAGAGACACAGGTTTGATCCCTGAGTCAGGAAGATCCCCTGGAGAAGGAAATGGCAACCCACTCCAGTGTTATTGCCTGGGAAATCCCATGGACAAAGGAGTCTGATGGGCTACAGTCCATGGGGCTGCAAAGAATCAGACACGAGTGAGCATACACATTGCATTACATTTGTGTGCAAAACCATGTGACCGGTTGCAATTGCAGAGTGGTGGACAGTCAGTACTGTGTATCATCTGTGCCTTCCCCAATAAAGCTTATCTTCAAGGAGAAAAAAGAAGATATATATATGTATTAATAATTACAACATAAAACAAAAAGTTATAAGGTTTTGAATAAAGGCAAAGTGCCATAAGAGCTTAGAGGAAGTAATAATTGCTTCAAGCTAGCAGAAGGGCTCCTAGGTTTCACCTTAGAGGAAGCATGTAAGCCAAGCTGGGAAGGATGCATGGGATTTTAATGAAATCTGCAAAAAGGGGAGAAAGGAACAAGGGAAGCATTTAAGAAGAAAGCTCTTACGTAAGTCATAGAACTGAAGTGGGAAAGAACGAAGCGTTTGTTTTGGCTGCACTGGTCTCAGCTGCATCATGTGGGATCTTTGTTGCAGTGTGCGGACTTTCTAGTCGTGCATACACCTAGTCGCTCTGTGGCATGTGGGATCATAGATCCTTGATTGGGAACCGAACCTACATCCCCTGCACTGGAAGGCAGATTCTCAACCAGCAGACCACCAGAGAAGTTCCAGAATGAAACCTTTTTAAGAAACACTGAAGAGTCTGATGTAACCAGAGCACAAGGTACAAGAAGAGAACGTGAGAGAGAAAACTGAGAGGTTGACCTCAGGCCACATCATGAAAAGCCTTTACTACCCTGCAGACATTTAGTTACCCTGTAGGCAGAAGAGAGCAATATTAGCTGTCCACACCAAAGTACAACCCCAATTAATGCTTATGCCAACAACTTTGGCTATGGGTGAGTTTCCCAGGTGGTTCAGAGGTAAAGAATCTGCCTGCCAGCTCAGGATATGTGGGTTCTATCCCTGGGTCAGGAAGATCCCCTGGGGGAGGAAATGGCAACCCACTCCAGTATTCTTGCCTGGAGAATCTCATGGACAAAGGAGCTTGAAGGGGTCGCAAACATTCAGACATGACTAAGCGTGCGTGCACACACAAATAACAAGGTTAACATGGACAGTATTTTGGAGGAGTAAATCAATGTATTCACAACATCGATAATCCCATAGTTCCCATATCAAGAGCCACCTAGTAGATTCAGTATAGTGGATGCTAAGTCGCTTCAGTTGTGTCTGACTCTCTGAGACCATATGGACCATAGCCCACCAGGCTTCTCTGTCCATGGGATTCTCCAGGCAAGAGTACTGGAGTAAGTTGCCATTTCCTTCTCCAGATACAGTATAGAAAGGGATGACAGCTTGCTGTCCTATATAAGGAAAGGTGTGACATGAGATGAATTTTCATCAGGTAGAAAAAGAAGTAAAAAAAATCCTCCCTTTCTACTCCAGGGGGACATGAGAAAAGAGGTGACAGACAAAAGAAAAGCAAGTAGTTAGGTTTACATGTGCTTTTGCTCTCTACTCAAACGAAAATCCAGGGGCAGGGCTGGGGAGACTCAGAGGCACACCGGCAGGTCACCTCCAGACACACATGGGGTGGCTGCACCAGCACAAATACAGAAGAGGCCTGAGTTAGGATTCCCGAGCCTTCCATGGCCCTTCTGCAGTGGGTCAGGGTCTCAGAGGAGAAGGCAGGGTGACCTTGACACAGCGGTGCTGCAGTCCAGACCAGAGCCAGAGGACCTAGATGAAACCTGAGGTGGAGCCGAGCTATCCAGGGAAGCCCGGGAGGTCTGACTGAGGCAGGAACACAAAAGCACAAGTTGAACGGTCTCCTGTTGGTACAGCATATCAACACAAGGAACCCAAGGATCAGCCCAGACCTGGCCCCAGGCCACACCCCCGGCAGAGGCCAGTGAGGACCAGAGGACAGCACACGGGCCCCCAAGCAACCACAAAGAGGACTCATAAACCCCACTGCACCCATCCCTGCCCATGCACTGTACATCTGGAGTAGCAGGGGAGGTTCGTTTGAATACTTCATGATCAGCCGTACCCTTAATATTATTTATTTATTATGATCAAATAGGACTGCCGACCTCTGCCTTCCCATCTTAGTTAGACCAGGTCACTGTTGTCTTTTGACTAAACTACTCTAAATTCCCTTCAAACTAATCTCTCCTCTTCCACTCTTGTGTGCTAAGTCACCTCAGTCATGTCTGACTCTTTGCAACCCTATGGACTGTAGCCCGCTAGGCTCCTCTGTGCATGGGAATTCCTTAGGCAAAAATACTGGAGTGGGTTGCCATGCCCTCCTCCAGGGGATCTTCCTGACCCAGGGATTGAACCTACGTCTCTTATGTCCCTGTCCAATCTCTTCTCTTCCCTCAGCAACCAAAGTGATCTTTGTTAACACATAGTCAGACCATGTCATTCTTTCAGTGCTTACCACTGGACTCAGAATTCAATCCAAGCTCTGCCTGGCCTTGCAGGGTCAGCATGCCCTGGCTCCTGCCTGCCTCTCCATCCCTCCCCACCCTCCCCTAACTCTGGTCCACAGGCTCCAGGCAAACTGAGCTGCTCTCAGAGTTGGAATGTGTCAAGCTCTTTCCCTGCTCAGACCCCTCACATGCATTCTGTGCTGTGCTTAGTTGTTCCAGTTGTGTCCAACTCTTTGCAACCCCATGGACTATAGCCCACCAGGCTCCTGTGTCCATGGGATTCTGGCAAGAATACTGGCGTGGACTGCCATTGCCACGCCCTTCTCCAGGGGATCTTCCCAACCCAGGAATTGTACCCGGGTTTCCCTCATTTCGGGCAGATTCCTTACCATCTGAGCTACCAGGGAAACCCATTCTACCCCCAGACTAAAATGTTTTCTTCTCTACTCTTCATATAACTGCCTCCTCACCCTAAGTCTCAATCCAAATGTTAACCTCCTGAGAGAGGTCTTCCTTGATTACCCCTCCAATATAGGGTTCTTCTGCCACTCTCTTAACTACACTCTCTTTATTTTTTCCAAATTATATAATTTATTTGGGTTTTTTCCCACATAAATCAATTATTTAAAAGGGATATTGAAGAATTGATATATTATCTTATATTTTTCTCATAGCTAGTTTATCTCCCATCGATTGAAGTAGTAAATCAAAATTTGCACTTAGCCTAACATTATAATATGCAGGTTACAATTAAATAAAATGAAATTTATTTTCAACAATATTAAAGATATATTTTATTATTTACAACAGCATCCATAAAGATTTGGGAGGAAAATATATATCTATATATTATAGATAGATATATGTAAATATAGTTGTGGGTTCAATCCCTGGTTAGGAAGATCCCCTGGAGGAGGAAATGGCAACCCACTCCAGTATTCTTGCCTGGATAATCCCATGGACAGAGGAGCCTGGTGGTCTACAGTCCACAGGGTCACAAAGAGTCAGACATGACTGAGCATGCATACAGCCACAGCCAGCCAGGATGACATGCTATTTGTGTTCAATGAATGCATAGAGTGAGGGAGTGAATGAATTTCATTCACTGGTGAAACAGAAATCACCAGTCCCAAAGCCATAATAAACCTTAGAGAATATAGACCAAACAACTCCACCAATCCTTTTTG
Organism: Bison bison bison; assembly: GCF_000754665.1. Classification (NCBI taxonomy): domain Eukaryota; kingdom Metazoa; phylum Chordata; class Mammalia; order Artiodactyla; family Bovidae; genus Bison; species Bison bison. The sequence goes on along the minus strand of NW_011494819.1, from coordinate 683,745 downwards.
CTTTCACTATAGGGATTACAGACAAAAATCTTAAATGCCTTTCCCATCAGAACAAGGTCTATTAGTAACTTCCGTTGTAACTAAAGCTATTCTACAGCAGTTGTGTTCAAACTTGGTCCAATGATAATGAGGCAACGTGGAAAATACAGGGGTTATGGAAACATTTTTCTTCACTGATTTTCTTTCCATAACCTTATACTGATTTGTGTAGTCTGAGTTATTGAAGACAATGGCACATAAGGGGGTGGTTATGGCTTGCCACTATTCATTTTAATCATTTTCCCTCACTGTTTTGCCTAGTAACATAGATGCAGTTAATAAATCAGGTATACCTCACCATGCACAGTGCAGACATAAAGAACACAACCTACAAAGAAAATCTGAATATCCTCAGTATAATTTCACCAGACCAAGGCTCAAAGGGACTTCCCTCATTAACATACTCTTATTTTTTTTACCAGATTGCTTGAAAAGTATTCCATAAGGATAAAAAAATTTTAATCCAATATGAACAAAAATTCTATACTAATTTGCAAAGTTAAGGCAAAACTGGCTCAGTAGTTTGGGGTATAATGAGTGGCTCAGAAATCCTATTGGATTTGCTTACACAAGCCTGGCCTGGCTGTGGTTTCATGTAGCCAATTCTCATCAAGAAATAAGACTGTGTGACCTGAGGAAGACAGGGCTGTGCCATTTTGAAATATAGTTTCCTATTTGGAGGGAAAAAAAAAAATCAAGGTTTAGCAGTCTTTTTCCCTTAGAGAGGACAAAGACTCTGCCATGGAAATTTCCTGCTAATTCCATGAGGACATATATTGGCATTAGCTTCTTCCAAGAAAAAGCATTAAGGGTAGAATCACCTTTATTCCCACTTCTACCCTCTTGTCCTTCTTGATGAGAGTCTGGGCATAGTGTACTTTTCTCTCTGCCATGGGCCTGCCAAGTTGGCACTCCAAGAGCAAATAACAGCAATAATAACTTCAGTATGTTAGCAGCCCTGGGAGTCTATGTGTCAGTCAGTAGAGAGTATGGGCAAGAAAAGCATCAATTATTTCATGAAAAAAGAAACTCTTTCTTCACATGCCACTCCTATTTTTATGCAAAGAAGCAGAATCACAGATACTTCAGGAACCTGGTAGTAGAGCTATGTTGGCTAATTATATATTCAGTCATGTTCCAAGCATGTAGTCAGCCCTGCATGGACTATAAACAGCTTAGAATTATGGAGATGGAAGAGTCTTTCCTTCTAATTAGTGGTTTCAGTTTTAGGGCATCCCCGGTGGCACAGTCAGTAAAGAATCTGCCTGCAATGCAGGAGACATGGGTTCGATCCCTGGACTGGGAAGATCCCCTGGAGGAGAAAATGGCAACCCACTCCAGTATTCTTGCCTGGGTAATCCATGGACAGAGGAGTCTGGCGGGCTACAGTCCATGGGGTTGCAGGAGTTGGACATGACAGTGACAAAACCACCAGCACCATGGAGATGGAAGGGTCCTTCCTCCTAATTAGTGGTTTCAGGGCTTCAAAAGGCCACAGGCTAATTCCAAATCCTCCCCTTCCACCATGTGAAGGATCAATATTGATATTGCAATTTTTTATTCTACCAAATGAAGAGAATTAATAGCTCCCCACTATCTCTTCCTGCCATCACTATTTCTTAAAATAAATGACATTTTAATAACACATTGAAGCCCCAAAAGACAAAATAACTTGCTCAAAGTGACACAGGGAAGCTAGTGGAAAATGTAGGACTAAAATCCAGGTCTGCAAATGTCTAGCCCTTTGCTGTATGTGGAACAATGCACTGCCTTTCCCTAGAAAGGCTGGACAACAGTTCACTTCAATTCCATCCCCTCTACTGTCCTTCCTGCTGTGTGCTCCTCCGGACAAGTCCCTGAGAACAATGAGAATCTATCCCTGACTCTTTGCTCTTTCCTTACTCATAGCCCTCCCTAACCCTTTCCTTAAAAAAAAATATGAAGTAAACAACTTTGCTTTAAGGTATTATTTGTTCTCAATCTAGAAGGCTGAGGAAATAAAAACACAGTAATCACTGAATGCAGCTCACAAAAGAG
>NW_011494819.1:631586-681569 GCF_000754665.1 Bison bison bison | reverse complement strand
CTACCCGGCATCCTCACGACAAGTTTGAAAATTATTGTACATAACAGATCTGCCTTATAGGATGCAGCCCTCTAGATTCCTGGGGGAGAGAGCCAAGGTTAGTTTGCTTTATTAGAAGGCACTGTGTTATATTAAATCATATCTACACAGCCAAAGGGAAGGTTAAACAATCATGCTTATTGATTTATCCAGGGAATGGAGGCTTGTTAAACAGGCAAAAGCCGTTATCTGGATTTTAAAATGGGTGGAATTGAGTATGACTCATCTATTTTGAATGTCAGCACATCATGAATTCACCAATGTGACATGAGAACAGAGAGATCAAAGTAGTTACCTATTGAATATAATTCCTTCGAGAGCCCACGTACCTCCTCCAGTCCCCAAGAATCCTCTTTCTCCTTAATAAGAAATTTATTCTTTAAAATTGCCTCTATTCCCCCATTATCTTTCATGCCTGTGCAGACCCAGGCATTTAGCAATATAGGCTGACTACTATTAATCAGATGCCAGGTTTATGTTAGTGACAGTACATGTCCCCTCATGTAGTCCTAGTAAGGTCAGGACACTTTCAGGCTAGGAAACACAAGATGAGAGGAAAACACAAATTGTTTGACCTTGCCCAAGGTCACACAATTTGCCAGTAAAAAGGTAGAAACCAAACAGATAGGTCTACTACCAAATCCCATGATCTTAGTCATAGCATCCTACCCCCGCCAAACTACCATTGCCCCTATTCAAGTCCATATGTGGGCTACCCTGGTGCCTCAGTTGGTAAAGAATCTGCCTGCAATACAGGAGACTCAGGTTTGATTCCTGGGTTGGGGAAATCCCCTGGAGAAGGGAATGGCTACCCATTCCAGCATTCTGACCTGGAGAATTCCATGGACAGAGGAGCGAGGCAGGCTACAGTCCATGGGGTCACAAAGAGTCAGAAACGACTGAGCAAAGTTCACTTTCTCTTTCAAGTCCAGATATAGGCAAAATATTTATATGAGTAGAATGTACTCAGATGCTGGAACATTGTCTATGAAATGCAAAGGAACTGAAAGAGATTTCATGCTCATGCTTGGTTTTCTTTGTCTGGTGAGTTGTAGAGTTTTAGCTTTAGCTTGGGTTACAGTACTGACTCTCCTAGCATCTAGAATGGATCTCAGTGAGGCAGTGGAAGGGTCGTTCAACAGTGTTCTACTTTGCTCTACAAGCTACATTCTAGAGTCATATTTATTGCCACATCTCTCCACCTGCACGAGAAAGTAATAATTAAAATGATGGCTGGTGTAGTCTTGGAAAAAGTTCAATTATTCAAAGAACTTATATTTCCCCTCTTCTGTAATACAATTAATCCCAAAGTCCCAACTGCTCCAAAAGTCATGTTGATACTGCTGCTCTATCTTATATCAGAGCTTAAGAAATCTTGATTATTAAAGTTTTTTTGTAAGAACCCTCCATGGCCTCTGCAATTTTACTGTCTGAGGGGTTTGAGAGAGTTTAAACAATTTTAAATAGCGCTCATCACAAAGTAAAGCCCTTCTGCTGCTGCTGCTGCTGCTAAGTCACTTCAGTCGTGTCCGACTCTGTACGACCCCATAGACGGCAGCCCACCAGGCTCCCCCGTCCGTGGGATTCTCCAGGCAAGAACAATGGAGCGGGTTGCCATTTCCTTCTCCAACGCATGAAAGTGAAAAGTGAAAGTGAAGTCGCTCAGTCGTGTCCGACTCTTAGCGACCTCATGGACTGCAGCCTACCAGGCTCCTCCGTCCATGGGATTTTCCAGGCAAGAGTACTGGAGTGGGGTGCCATTGCCTTCTCCAATTGAGATCAAATACAGCATCTAAGAGGAAAGTCTGAAGTTGGGAACACTTTACAGCTGCTGAGAAAGTGCAACAACCATATAGCACTTAACCTTTGTCCGACTAAGGGATTGTTGTGTATCAAATTCCCCTAAGATAAAAAGTATCCAAGGAATCTTACCAGGATGTACTATGAAAGGTAGAAAAAGTTTCAATATGAACTGAAGATTGTGTAACATACCTTCACCTGCCTGGCACATAGTAAGCCCTCAATAAATATTTAGGGAATGAAGCTTTCCTATTTCTTTCTTTCTTAGAGCACAGTGTCCAATATAAAAGGTATTGAGTTCTATAGTATAAGTCCATTTTGCTCCAAGCAGGCCCAAAACAAAAGTATGCAGAGTTTCAAGTAAAATAAACAAGCAAAAAAATCTTTGTTTTGGAAAAGAATTCACTGCAGGATCCTATTAATTAGACAATTTACCAAAATGTGAAATACAATCTAACTTACAAAATGAGATTCATATGTAACTTTTAGAGAACTGCATAAAGTGAGACAACTTGTAAATCCATCAAGTCATTCTCTTAAAAAAAAAAAAAAAAAGAATGTTTTTTAGAAATGTCCACAGTAATCCTAGACTTGGCCTCTCTCTTCCTCTCCCCCACCAACTAGCTAATTTCTATGTGTGTTTCAACAACAGAAAAAGCTTCAGTTCTTCCAGGAAAACTTCCCTCATTTCCCACACCAAAGAAAAAAAAAAACAAACAAACCAAACCAATACAAAAAAAACACCCTGTCCACATCTCTGTTATTCCACTGTATTATCATTATGTATTTATGTGTCTTTCACTCAACTTAAACTCTTCTTTGCTTAGGGAGAAATGAGATTAAGAAATGAGTCTTAATCTGCTAAGCTGAGACTATTATAAGTTCTCAATAAATATTAACAGAATGAATGAATATATTACTGACATCAAATCATACAGATCTTAGGGTGTGGCTGGTGAGCACAAGCCAACTACATCTGAAAGTATAAATGGAAGTGGTGAGTCTGACATAGAGTCTGAGAGGCTTGATGACTTTGATGTAGCCTGATGGAGGGCTCCCCGGAGAGGATAAAAGGGAAAGAATGAATCAAACCTCAGGAATTTCAAGTGATGAGGAACATTTGCCAGGATGTAGTAGAGATCATGAAACAAGGGTACAAGTACAGAGAGACCTGAAAATGACTTAGGTTTGGTCCTCTTGGTCAAAGATCTTGTCTCTGATCTAAATCTAGACTCTGACAGCTGCTACCAGGCATTATCGCCTTGTCATCACCAGTGCTGTCTGTGCGCCACCAGCCTGGTGGCTCTCACTCCAGCATTTCAGTGCCATGGAGAAGGACTAAGCAGTTCTTACAAAAGGATGAATAAACTCCATTAAAGGCAGCTGCAGCAGGCGAATCTCAAAGGCAGCCTCGTACCTGCTGGTTCTGATAGGCTGTGACGGTAGTGAACACTGTCTCAGGAAAGTTGAATGTCTTCACTCCATCCCCAACAGGGACGGGTTTGGTGGGTGAAAGGTCACTGCTGAAATCCTTGCGAATCACGTGTACTCGAGGCTGGTATTTGTGCATAGAGTGAAGAATGATCTGAAATGAGAAGGGGACACATTACTCCAGGGTTGCCTCTAAGATCCCTACATCTTTGCTAGTTCTTATGCAAACAAATTACAGGATAAAAGCATTATAGGAAAACACAGATTGGAGGTGAGACATACAGGAAACTGGAAATCAGTGTACTTGCCCATGGCTGGAAGGACTAAGTGACTGGAGCATCACATCACACAGAACCCGTAGCAGAGGATCTCAATCATAGGTGGTGAGTGCAATGTGTCTTCTTCATTTGGATAAATATTGAGCGAATTGGTTCTGATACCAGTAGACTCCACTCCACTAAAAGGTCTCAGAACCCCTGCTGTGTGACGGATGTTCCTTCCTGCTTCACATTTTCAGGATGGGCTCCTCTGTCTTTAAATTTTACAAGCCATTATTTGAACTTTGTTATTGATTTTATGGACATTCTCTCATGTTATGAGAGAGCTAAGGGGATATGGGTGTTCTCTCTTCCTCAGAAAGTTACCATTTCCCTAAAGATAGGAGCCATGATTTTCGTTTCTTCAGTCTTCATGCATAGCATCCAGTGCGGATTCTGGCATTCAGTGAAAATTCAGTGTGTTAACCGCCAAAATTAAATCAGGGGCACCAATTACACCTGGCCAGCGGACGGGGGAGCCTGGTGGGCTGCCATCTATGGGGTCGCACAGAGTCGGACACAACTGAAGTGATTTAGCAGCAGCAGCAGCAGCCTTAAGACCTAGACTTCTCTTATAAATTCATAAATTTCTTGACCAATCAGCCAGAAATGCCCCTACAACAGTTTCTCTGAGTTTATTGCCCTCAGAGGATAATATGAATTATATGGTACGAATAATAAGAATTATTCTACTAAACGATATGATTTATTTCAGCATTTTGAAATGCGTCCTGTGTTTCTGTCTGAATTCTCCTGACTTGACAGTGAGTTCCTGGAGCACAAGAACTCTGTCTGATAAACACAATCTGATACATAACAGACAGTTGCTAAATGTTAGATGTGTAATAAATGTAATTTCACAAGAGGAAAAAAAAAAAACTTTCATGCTTGCTTAATTACTTAAAATGACTCAAAATAGCACAGAGATTCTTTTTTACCCATTTGAAACCTCCTGGGACTAGTCAGTTCTAGAGGAAAAAAAGGGAAAGAGGAAGGTAGAAGAGATGGGGTTATTTGACTCACATGTCCTTGATCATCCAATTCATTGTTGGTCAGCTTGAGTTTGTCAAAACTGACCACCTGTCTCATCCAAGTATCTCCAGAAGCTAGAGAATCAGGGTGTATATAAACTCTTGGGGGCACGGGGGAATCAGCGTTGCCAGCCACCATCCACTTGGAGCTGTGATACACATATCTGAGACAGAGAGGGAGAGAGGAGAATTCAGAGACAGATGCAGGGGAGGAGCAGAGACCCAGGAAACAATTAGGGACAGGAGGGAGGAGACACAAATGAGAAAAAAAATGGAGGCGGGAGGATTAAACAGAGAATACAAAGGAGCAAAAGGGAAGGGTGGATAACCAGGGAAAATGAAATAGAGATGGAAATGGGAAAAAAGATGGGTGGGGGAGGGCAGAAAAGTGTTGTGGTTAATGATCAAAGCCGCAGCTCTCACAAGGAAAACATTCTCACAGTTCCTTTTCTTTCTTCTTCCTCTCCTTGCCTTGCACCCCTGTGTGCACACAGGCATCCTGAACCCACGTGTTTAGCTATGGAAAAGGTATTTTACTGCAACCTTTCACCTTTCAAATGCAAACCATATAATCCATTGGCCACTTGCTCGGGGTTTGGTTCCTTATTAAAAACATCTTCCATATTGTCCTATAAAACACAGCCATGTGCAGAGACCTTCCAAGCCTCTCACTTGTTAACCATTTCTTAGCTAAGACTCTGCGTTTTGAAGCATTTTGATGAAAACTTAGTTTTGAACATCCACATTATTTTCCCACAAAGTCACTGGAATGAGACTAGGTTAATCAAAGAAAACTAACTGGGAAGTCCTGGTGTTTCTGGGAATGACTGCACTAAGACAGCGGTCTCCATTTTCACTGAAATGAAGGAAGTTTTTAAAGAAAGGAGCATCTCCCCTACTAAGTCCAACATCAAGACCACTTTTTTCTTAACCAGCACTCCCTCTAACATACAAGTAATGAACTTCTCTATTCACCTCTAACCTCCAAATTCATGGGCTTAGGGCCAAGTTCTGAAATATCTCAAAAATGAGCCATGACTCACTGATTTGATTGAGAACTCAGGAGATCAATTAAGCCACAACCTGTTTCCGACAAGAACTATGAGTGAGACACGTGGAGACTATGTTGCCTTTTAATGGCTCTGAAGGAAGGTTATTTAGCAAACTTGTTCATAATCCATATTAATTACCAATAATTCCCCTAAATAGATATTCTTCTGAGGCCTTACCCAATTCTCCCATTCTTCCCCTCCATCAACAACAGGATAATCCACCACGTATATAATTGAATATACTGTATTAATGCACTTCTCTGACCACTTTTCAAAATAAATCATCTCAGCTCACCTAGTATTTCATAAACCAAATCATTCAACACATTAATCACTTTCAGTGTTAACTGAATTAGTTTTAGACTTAAGATCCATTTGATTTTTGCTACCCTGGCATACACTACACAATCCCACTTTTTAAAAAAAGTTTTTATCTTTGTTTTTTTGGCTGTGCCATGCAGCATGCAGAATCTTAGTTCCCTGACCAGATATGCCCCCTGCAGAGGAAGCTTAGAGTCTGAACCACTGGTCTGCCAGGGAAGTCCCTATATAATCCCAGTCTTTATAGAAATGTTAGGAGGATCCAGACCAAACCATTACTGGTTCTGACTCCCTGCCTCTCTCCTGTCTGATGTTCTGCCACAGGCCATTGGCATATCCTCTATCCTTGTTCCCCACCCAGTACATTGTACAGTTCAGTTCAGTTGCTCAGTCGTGTCTGACTCTTTGCGACCCCATGAATCGCAGCACGCCAGGCCTCCCTGTCCATCACCAGCTCCCGGAGTTCACTTAGACTCACGTCCATCGAGTCAGTGATGCCATCCAGCCATCTCATCCTCTGTCGTCCCCTTCTCCTCCTGCCCCCAGTCCCTCCCAGCATCAGAGTCTTTTCCAGTGAGTCAACTCTTTGCAGTGCACTGTTAAAATGTGTCATCTAATGAGTTTACAGAACATCCTGGGTGCTGGTGATGCCCACAATTCCACATGCCAGTCATCATTACCTGTATCTTTTATTGTCCACAGGTACAATGTCCATTGCTATGTAGTACTGCTGGTGTGGATCCAGGCCAGTGATTTTCACTCTCATGGCAGGAAACATCCTCCTATGATGGGAAACAAGGCAGGAAGCTCAGCAATCAGAGGGGAAGAAGTAGCAAGAGTAAACACTTGATGAGTCTCTCCTTAATAGGAAGCACATCAAAATCCCATATCCTTTAATTCTCAAAGTTGGCTGTTTTTTTTCAATTTGAAAATTATCACTATCAAATATCCTGAGGATGTATACTGCTGAAATAACACCTCTTCTGAACTTAAATTGAACTGTTTGATTATTCATACACTCAAAGATCTTATACCATAGCATGCTTTACATTAATCTTTAATGTGAGACAGATGGAGAGACAAGAGATAGATAAAGTGCATGTATATACATTCCCTATTAGACTGTAACATTCTTCGTCTCTTTTTTTTTTGGCTGCACCATGCAGCTTGCAGGATCTTAGTTCCTCAAACAGGGATTGAATTGGGCTGCCTGAGTGTTCTTGCCTTGAGAATCCCAGGGACGGGAGAGCCTGGTGGGCTGCCATCTATGGGGTCGCACAGATTTGGACACGACTGAAGTGACTTAGCAGCAGCAGCAGCAGTGGAAGCATCTCCTAACCACTGGACAGCCATGGAATTCCCTAAAACATCTTTAAATACACTTTTATACTTAATACACTTGAATAACTTATATTCTTATTCCCTAAGTAGCTTATCACAGTTAATTGCAGTGATCATGAAGTACTTTTTGATTGTCTACTTGAAAATGACCACTCTAAAAATATCTTAAGAAAAGAAAAAAAGAAGGAAGGTGCTACCAGTTCTCAAACAAAGGACCACCAACGGTTTTGTTTTTTTTTTTTTAACACATAAAACTGTAGAAAAATTTCTGCAAGTTCTCAGGCTGTCAACGTGTGTGTCAGAGGAAGGACCCTGTGGAATAAGAAGCAAATACCAAATGAATTCTAGTGGCCTCTGGGCAATACCTTGTTTCCACCACAATGGCTTGTTAAACTTGCCAAAGCAAGCGAGGTCAGGATATGGCACTTTACAACTACTCTCATAATTGAAGAGGAGGAGAGGGAGCAGTCCCAAAGAGGTATTGAGTTTCAAGGAGACTAAAATAAAATTTGCCATTCTTCTTTAACCATAAGAAAGAAGAAAAACATCAGGCTATTTTGCATGTCATTCATTTAGGAGCCAGACATAAAAACTGTTCAGTTTTTTAAAAAATGTGGATTGCCCTGAATGTGCTCTAGGGTACTTGTACACAAAATGCTGCATTAAGTTTAACCATCTGGGGCCAGTTAGTTGAACTGGGCAGAGCACGGTGCTAATGAGGTCAAGGTCACAGGCTTGATCCACATATGGCCTAATTGGCTTTGCTCCATTTCACAGCCATAGACCATACCCTGACCCCAGACAGTCATCTCACAAATGTGCATTGGTTGTTTACATGAGGGGCTTTCTGTGCTAGTCACACACTCTACTACTCATCAAAAATTACTCAGAAAACAAAAGTCCTCTGGTTATAGGTTGGTGACATCATAATCTTGTTTGAGGTTAAAGCACAAGAGTGACCATAGATCTTCAATAGGGATGGTGGCTGTTTCTTAAATATTTGCAAAGAATAATTGTCAGTATTACCAATTCTTTTTCACTTTATAACTTTCAGAAGCTTCTATTGGTATTTCAGTTTTAGATTTTCTTTCTCTATTCTTAAAGTTTAATTAGAAAGTCTTCTATTTTAGTATTATGGCGAGCTAATGAAATTTTATTGTGGGCTGCTCACAATGACTAAATCTATCATTCACTGTAGGTGAGGCACTTTGATTCACATTAACTCTTTCCAAAAATTTGGGAACCTTGGTATATACATGTATGTATAGATCATTAATTCCCTTCTTAATAACAGTGACTTATGATTGCCCTGTCTATATAAATGTTTGGAGAACATCTTTCTGGGGGTGGAAAAATCCTCTCTCTTACTACCTGAGATAAGAAAATGTGGTTTCTGTCAGCCAGCAACAGAGGGCTACACTACACTAAAAGAGATGAATTTATTTCCTGATGACTTCAAGAAAAAGGGTCAGATGGTTTTAAACTCAATACCTGTTTTGTCCAAAACATTTATATGACCTTGAGTGGAGATGCTACCTGTCTTTTTCCAGTTCTTTAGAACTTAAGTTCTAAAATGAATGAGCTATATGGCTCTGGAGAAGTCATTTAAATTCACCATCTATAAAACAAAGGAAAAGAACTAAACAATACTCACAGTGACTCCTGCTTTCAATTCTATGCTGATATTTGAATTCTCTCATTAAAATCTTACCAAAGTTGCTTTTTCTTTTTGTCAGTATTTTAGCACAGAATATCAAGCAACGTCATAACACCCAAGGAAAAATTAATCTTTCATATTCACAAAATGAGATGAGTTTTCATTTTATGCCTAAATTCAGGTCAATTTTTTTGACTTCCAAACCCATTAATCCCTACAAACACCTCTGTCCATGGTGCTGACCATGCAGGTTCTGTTGGTGCACTCAAAGATTGAGGGTTCTGTAGACTACAGTAGTTCTGAATCAACAAGTTTACAGTTTGGAATGTGAAAAGAAGTAGATGGTGACTAAGGTCTGAGAGGGGAAAAAAGAACAGAGAGGCATACATAACTAATACAATGGAAACTGAAATTAAAACTGAAAAGGACACTACATAGGAAGAAAAATGAAGAGAAAAGGAAAGAATCAATTTCTGGGATGGGGAGGGAATGAAGAAAATTTACAGAAGAGAAAGACTTCTTTGCATGTTTCTCAGTGGTTCCAGAATTACTTGAGCAGAGTTACTGACAGTAACATTAATAGCTGAGGCACTTCAACACGGGAGCAACAAGTACAGTTTCTAAATCTAAACAAAGGGATATGAATAAAGAACAAACTGCACGTCTGTGCTCAGAATGCCTGGATCTATTCAGGTTGTTGTCGTTTAGTCACTGAGTCATGTCTGACTCTTTTGTGACCCCATGGACTGTAGCCCACCATGGCTACATGGCTCCTCTATCCACGGGGTTTCCCAGGCAAGAATACTGGAATGGGCTGCCATTTTCCTCTCCAGGGGATCTTCCCGACCCAGGGAGTAAACCCACATCTCCTGTAAGGGCAGGTGGGTTCTTTAGGCAGGTTCTTTAGCACTGAGCCACCTGCGAAGCCCATATATTCAGACCAAAGTGATTTGTGAAGGTAGAGATACAGAAAAGAAAACAATGCAGAATAAATCATGAAATGACATCACAGGAGAGTTGTCAAGGAAGTGTTCGAATAAACTGAATTCATTGATGTGTAGGGAACAGGGAATGATATCAGGAACAAATGTGATTAAAATACACAGACATAATGTTAATAGTAGTAAGTAAACTGCCCCCCAAAGAAAACTGGAAAATCCGATAGACAATAAAAGTAGTATTTCCCCTCTCACCAAACTAATGCCCTTAACAAACACTAAGAAAAAGAATAAAAATATCTTCCTTGAATCGCTGTTTCTGTCCAAGTCATAACATCTCAAAATGTAGAATGAAACTCAAGCAACAAAAAAAGATGGCTTTTCAAAGTAATTCTGAATAAACGGCGAAGTCTTACTGGATAGCACAGGGAACTATATTCAATACCCTGTGATAAACCATAATGGAAAAGAATATTTAAAAGAATGTGTGTGTATATATATATATATATATGGGGGGGCGCAGGGGTGTGTGTGAATATACTGAATCACTTTGCTGAACAGCAGAAATTAACACATTGTAAATCAACTATACTTCAATTTTTAAAAATAATTCTGAAAGGTATTTTGAAAGTAATTCTCCTTCAATTACTCAAATTGCTCCTCCAAATAAAGTTTTTTTTTAATGACTTTATTCTCTACTAAAACTTAAAGAAGGAAGGGGGTTTACAGGGGAGGATGAAACTGAATAAGACTTCTGGTTCATTTTAAGATCATCTTTTTGTAACATCTTAATGAGAGGTTTCTCTAAATGCACATTCAAGTGAACTAGACCCAGTCAAAACATGCTTTTGCTTTGAATGTCCATAGTTTACCATCAGTGAGGTGAGTCTTTTTGGTCTCTGTGATGTGAGACTACGTGGACTGACTCTGTAAATATGAAACCACTATAACTGCTTTAATTTCAATGAACTATTCTTATACACTAAAAAATTCAGTACAGATTTATTTTCATTTGAATTCAAAGGGCAGAACAGACATAAATACTTAAGACAATTGTTTTGGAGCCAAACAGATTTGTGTAGAATTCTGAGCTCTCCTTTACTACCTGTGTGGCCTTAGTCAAGTTAATTAACCTCTTCCAGCTTTTGCATCCTCATCTATATATGGGATTATCATATCCTCCCTCAAAGGACTCCTGTGAAGTTTAAATAATGTAATACATGTTGAATATCTAGCACAAAACAGATACCTAACTCTGAACATATGTAAAGATACAAATAAAGAAGTAGCTTAATTAACGGTGTTTATTTCAAGAAATGCTGTGTTTTTAAAACTTTTATCATCCTACATAAATCGTTTTGAAAGAGTTTTCAGTAGGTCCCATTAAAGTGATAATTTAAAGCCAACAGTAAAACACAATGAATCAATCAGCAGAGTTCCAAAAATGCACGCACTAAGCCCAAATTTTACCAAAAACAAAATTCTTACAAAAATATCTGGCTGATTTAAATGCCTTAGAAGATGCAAGCTTTTTCTCTTGAAAACACTGGTTGGTGAAGTAACACTAGCTTTGGCGATCTATTGTTTGACTGTTAGGTACCATGGATCTCTAGTACTGGCTGGAACACATTTGCAAGCAGAAAATGTTTGTGAGGGTAGAGGTGATTTAGGTTTGAGTGATCCTTGGAGGAAAACAGCAAAACCCAATAAACACAAAAAAAGCATTTTATCAAGATATCCAGATGCTGAAAAGTGAATGGGAGTGGCTTTGGCTTCACCAAGGCCACCTACCACAAATAAATAGAAAGAAAAACGTAACAGCTCCTAAGTTTGTTCTCCTGGTCTTCGAATCTGGCTATTAAAGGAATTGTCCTCACCTGCCTGCTTTGGTGATAATCATCTCGGTTCCAATGTCATGGAACCTCTTCCAGAGGTCAGCACATTGTAGCTCCACCTGAATCTCTTCCATGGAAGACATGGCGGCAGGCACAGGGCCTGCAGCACCAGGGCCCAGGTCAGCGTGAGTGTCAAAGGAGCAGGAAGTCCGCTCAGTGAGCACCTCGGAGTCAGAACCTGTGCTCTGCTCGGAATCTGCAAAATAAATAATTGAGCCTTAGGTGAGAAACTGCTGACTCCCCCCATGCCCCTGGCCTCAAAACGATGGAGGCAGGGTGGGGGGCACGATGGGGTGGGGAGAGGGGTAACAAAAGGAGGCTTAAAGCTGGGAAGCTCCAGTGCACAGTACTCAGGGTATTTGTGTGTGTGTGTGGTTTGTTTTTGTGATTTACGATCTTCTTTCAGGTTTCATGTTTCCAACATGAAATCTGGCATTTTAGTAAGTTCTAGCAACAGCTGAAGAAAATTGGCCCACAATAGGCAATAGAAAGAGTGTGAATGTCACCGTGTTGAAGGGAATAAAACCAAACTGGGGCAACAAAATAAACAAAGGCCAAATTTTAAGAAAGAATCATCATCACAGACTCCAGCTGCAAACCCAGATTAGACTTTTCAACTTGGGGGAAAAGATTCCATGCTAACAGCAATGTATTCTCTAATTCCATACCACACAGCATCACTGTCCATCAGTCAGTTACTTTTAAACACAGCAACTTTTCCTCCATTTATATATCCTGGTCATCACAAGTAATGAAAAGCTGTTAGGGATCTTCAGAAACACCTTGTTGTATATTTGAGTAAATGGCTTTCCCTAAAGCCCAATCAGGCCATTTTGGATTTAAAAAAAAAAAAAAACCAGTCTGTTGTGAGGCAAGGATGTAAGCATATGGAAAAGGTTACCCCAAGAAGGCGGTTAAAACAAAGGGAATAAATGAGTTTAGGAGACACCTTGATTGGTTTCTAAAGTATGGGTAGAGGGGAGGGCTGATGCAAACAGGAAGGTAGGATTGAGAGCAACCAAATAAAAAGCTGGCATGCTGGGCCAGATGGTCCTTTCCTCCTGCGTCTTCTATTCTCAAAGAAGGGGCAGGGTTGGGGGTGGGGGAGTAGGGAGGATGCAGACCAAAGAGAATGCTAGAGGCAGATCTGTAATTTTTCAGAATTTACTTTTAGAAGAATTGTATCTCCTAATATTTTCCAAACTTGGAGTAGCTAGTAGTTTCCTTATGTCAAATGATACTGCAAACCAAGCCTAAAAACGTATTTCTTCCACTCACCCTTAACATCTAGGATTTTGATTTCTACCCCCTAATTAAATACATACATAAAGAAAGGTTAAAAACAACAATGTCTTACTCTGACAACTGGCTTTTCAATGCTGTCAAAGGTCAGGACCTCTTGGGCACCAGTCCTTGACATTAACATGACGGAAGAAAGCTGGGACACAATGCCAGACCATCTCGCGGCCATCCTCACTAACTGGAGCAGGTTTCCAGGCCTGTGAACAACGCCTCTCACGACACCTTTAATTTTCTTTCCTTCCAGTCCTAAAGTGTTCCTCTCTCAAGCCCAGGCAGCATTTCTAGCAAGAATCTATCACAGCTTTGCAAGCCCATGGGAAGCCAAGTGTCGTTTTTCTCCATCCTCCCCAATTCCTCACCCTCACTGCTGAAGACATTCAACACACCGCAGAACTGAACCAAGCTCCCAAACAACAGGGAAGCCTCTGCCCATAATCTTTAGTTTATCCACAATCACTGATCCAGTCATCATCTTCATCAAAAACATTAAAAAGTTGTATAGCCAGATTTTCCATGTCTAAGCATATCATTTTATACCTTGGACTAAACAGAAGCTAATGTTGATCTCTTCCAAGTATAGAAAAGTGGAGCTACTCATCTAAGGTGAGAGCTGTAGTTGAGCGACAAATCTCTATCCCAGCCTGATTCAGTCTGCCTTTCAGCAGAGCCATGACATCATCACACACTCTCCAAACAATAGTAATCCAACCCCCTGAGGTCTGGATTCCCAAATCCCATTTTGTTTCTGTGATACGCCAAGAGCTCCTTGCTTATCACTAAAACTGTGACTTTTTCAAGATCTTCTCAAAGCAAGATTTTTAAAAAACAGTCTTGTCATACTTTTGGGAGCAAAGTACTATGAAATCTCCCTATCATAGCATGCTATGATTGTGAAACAAATGGAAATAAACCACTTAAGTAGAGCCCGGCAAACATTTTTGACACATGATTTCTCTAGTATGTGTTTAGGAAGGAGGAAACAAAGGAAAGATACTGCTGCACTAAGTGATCAATTTCTAAAGGTAGCCAAATTGAGGTAGGGATTTGAATGGGAATGGTGGCTGCAGAGTAAGGAAGTAAATGTCTCTGCTCTTAACTCCCTTCATCATCTGGAATAAAATAGGTATTCAGAATGTAACATTAAATGGACTAATGAATAATCTTGGGCAAATTATTTAGCCACATTGGACCTGTTTCTTCATAGTACAATTAGAAGGACTGAACTGAAAACTTTCATAATCTCTTCTACCTCTAGTGGTTTGAAGAATGTAAGAATCCTTCTTAATGCAACTTTCAGGATTAACCCAAGCTACCTCAATTAGAAGCATCATTTTTTTTTTAATTCTACTTCAAAACTTTAGGAAAAAGTCCAAAACATGTGTAAATAAGTCAAAAGAGATAAGCTTTTTTAAAGATCATTATACAAATTGCTTAATTGGGACTTTAGTTCTAAGTACTCAGTGGCCAACTATTTCCAATAGATTGTTAGCTGTTCAATGTTTGTTTGTTTTTTTAGATAAAACACTAAAACCATGATTCATGAAAGAAAAATTTGATGCTGGACTTGAAAAAAATTGCAGAAGTATCAAATTATAAACTGTCTGGGCAAGATAATGAAAAGAGAAAAAGACTGAGGATCCAAATTCACATTATCATAGGAGTTGAAGAATTGAGTATTCTGTTTATAGTTTCAATCAAATCCATCAATAAGCACCTATCAGCATGTGGCCCTATACAAGGTACCATGTAGATAATTTGAAACAGAATCCAGACCTTGAGAAATTTCCCAGTTAGTGTTGATTAATTACGTGTTTATTGAGTGCTTATTATGTGCCCGGCACTGTGCTAGATTCTGGAAAATACTGAAGTACACAATGGATCTCTTTACAGAACAAGTAGAAACTGGAAATGTTCATAAATAATCGGAGACCGAGACAAATACTACCATGCAGTTCTCCATACCATTACATATTTTTCTGTATGTCACATAGGAATTCAGGGAAGAAAGAGATCTAAGAAGGCTGGAACATTCCATGGTTACTAAGAAAGGAATGGACAAGATGTGGAGACAGAGGCACTGGTTTCCCATGAAGAGGATTTTCAGAAACAGTTGTTTGCCTAGAAATACTCTGTGCTCCTGAAGTCTCACTCCCTCACAAAATAAAGCCCAAACGACTTCTACATACAGAATGCAGGTACCAGCTCGTATTTTCAATCACACGAACGCAGCATGTAATTTTCTATCCTTGGTTGTTTAACTGTCACAGGTTGGAAACAAAACTAATATTATAGCTTATATAGTTTGTTTTTTCATAAAGGAACATGTATGTTTTATTATAGAAACTATAGATGATCAAAAAGACAAAAAAACAAATCACTTTTAATCTCATCATGTAGAAATAAACACTTTTGTGAGTGTAGCATTCTCGGGTATTTTCTGCAACTTTTATTTACCAACTTCATCTTTCTAAAAGATTAATTTACATTTATAGATATTAACTGACACATAACCTAATGTTAGTTTCACATGTACAACATAAAGATTCGATGTATGTATATACTGTGAAATAATCATCACAATAAATCTAGTTAACATCCTTCACCACACCTAGTTATTTTTGTGTGTGCAGTCAGCGTTTTAAAAATCTCTCTTCCTAGCAGGTTCAAATATACAGTACAGTATTATTAATTACAGTCACCATGCTGTACACTATATCCTCAGGACGTATCTATTTTAATAACTACAAATTTGCACCTTCTGACCATTTTACCCATTTCACCTCCCCTCCAGCTCCTGACTCTGGGAAGCAACCAATCTGTTCTTTATAGCTAAGAGTTTTGGAGAAGGAAATGGCAACCCACCCACTCCAGTACTCTTGCCTGGAGAATCCCATGGATGGAGGAGCCTGGTAGGCTACAGTCCACGGGGTCACGAAGAGTCGGACACGACTGAGCGGCTGCACTTTCACTTTTCACTTACATGCATTGGAGAAGTAAACGGCAACCCACTCCAGTGTTCTTGCCTGGAGAATCCCAGGGACGGGGGAGCCTGGTGGGCTGCCGTCTATGGGGTCGCACAGAGTTGGACACGACTGAAGCGACTTAGGAGCAGCAGCAACTAAGAGTTTAGGGTTTTTTGTTTGTTTGTTTTGTGCTTTTTGTTTTTTAGACTCCACACATAAATGAGATCATGCAATATCTATCTTTCTCTATTTGATTTATCTCACTTAACATAATGCCCTCAAGATCCATCTGTGGTGCTGTAACATAATAACAGTTATTAAAAATTACATTTTCAGTTATTAAAAATATGAACAGAGCTTTCCTTTTTATGTCTGAATAATATTCAATTGTATGTGTATATATATATCACTGGTTCTATATAGTTGGTTTTTAACTTCTAGAGCAGTGAGGGCTACCTGTGACATTAACTACTCTACAGTACCCTTAAAATAGTCATCTCAGAGTCCAGATCAACAGTCGAGGTAAAAATAAAATTTATTCCTTTGTAAAGTACATTTCCAAATCATAGTTACATAAAATATTTAGGCTAGCCAGATAAATTATTTCATCTGTTAATCAGAATGTACACTCAAGTTACCTAAGTGCATAGTGAGTACGTTATTTCAATTAAGTCAGGTCCTCCATTCAGAAATATAATGTCTTTTGAAGATCAGAAAATACTTCTGTGTTTTCAAGGTTCTTTCATTCTTGGCAATTTGTGACTTCCTGCCTTCAAAAAATAACCATTAGGAACTCATTTGAATGACCTGGATAGATGTTTTGGCTATCAGATGTCTCTTGTGAACAATATTGTAATGAGGGAAGTTTTAGGAAGTCAGGAACATAAATGAAAAGTTACGCATAACTAAGGAAGTTAAAAGAGAAAACTTTGGGAACCTGCATTAAGCCAGTTACAAGTCACTGGAGAACAGCATGCGACTCCGAGTCAAACCAACATATCTATTGCTTTCCAAAAGAGAATCTAACCATCAGTTCATAGGGTCACTCATTTTCTCTCTCTGACCTGTTTTATATCGACAAGCTGGATACTGTAACACTAAGTTCTCAGAGAAAGCTCAATTTAGCTTAGAGAGATTCCAGTTCTCAATTCATGCAAAACAATAGCAATAATAAAATAGTTTCTTTCTAATAGTTTCTAATAGATAGTATTAATATACTATATAATATATGGCATATTATGTTTATGTCAATTTTGTGGATGAGGAAATTAAGACTAAGAAAAACTAAAAACAACATGGCCTATGAAGTTGGTCTTCTGCTTCCTGAATCAATGATCAGGTCTCCCCAAGATCATACTACATTCATCCTTGGCCAAAGCAGTCAGCAATTCTGTAACACCCTTCAACTGTTTTGGCTGGCCATCCTTACAACTGAAATGGCTTAAATGTTTGATCTCGGCCAAATCACATAACTGGGCTTCCCTGGTGGCTCAGTGGTAAAGAATCTGCCTGCTGATGCAGGAGACACAAGTTCGATCCCTGGGTCAGGAAGATCCCTTGGAGAAGGAAATGGCAACCCACTGCAGTATTCTTGCCTGGAAAATCCCATGGATAGAGGAGCCTGGAGGGCTATAGTCCATGGGAAGGCAAAAGAGTTAGACATAACTTAGCAACTGAACAACAACAACAAGTCACATGACTATTCTGGTCCCTATTTTCCTTAATCTTTATAGCACAGCACATGAGCATATAATTAGGGATACTATAAAGTCCCCTTTAAGTTTAATGTTTAATAAAGGATTTGTAGTACAGCTTAAAGAACACCAAGTCTAACAGAAGCAACCCAACCATGACAAACTGATTCAGTTGACATGTATAGGAAGAACCTGTATTATGTGTTCTTTGACTTAATTTCAAAATTAGACATTATGAAAACATATTTCATGGGCTTCCCTGGTGGCTCAGCAATAAAGAACCCGCTTGCAAGTCAGAAGGCGTGAATTCAATCCCTGGGTTGGGAAGATCCTCTGGAGGAGGGCATGGCAACCCACTCCAGTATTCTTGCCTTGAGAATTCCATGGACAGAGAAGCCTGGTGGGCTACAGTCCATAGAGTGGCAGAGTCAGACATGACTGAAGCGACTTAGCATGCACACACTGACCAAACATATATCAGAGTCTGCCAGGTGAATTTCATCTCCACTTCACTAATAATTTTAAGTAATCATTTATTACTACAGTTAACAAGGCATATTTACTTTTGGGGCTTGAAAAACCAAGAGTAGGGTCTTGGAAAGCCACCTCATTTTGCAGTACCTTAGTTTCCTTATCTTTGCTATCTCCTTATTTTACCATTAGAGTCAAGGGGAAGATACCTTCCTTTTCAAAAACTACATTTATATCTTTATGATAAAAACAGAATCTAATGTTATCAGAAGAATAACTATGGACAGTGAGATAAGCTCATAAGAACTGTCCCAACCAAAGAATTAATGCGTGCATACTAAGTCACTTCAGTCGTGTCTGACTCTTTGCAACTCTATGGACTGTTGCTCGTCAGGCTCCTCTGTCCATCGGATTCTCCAGGCAAGAATACTTGAGTGGGGTGCCATGCCCTCCTCCAGAGGATCTTCCCAACTGAAGGACTGAACCTACATCTCTTACATCTCCTGCATTGGCAGAAGATTCTTTACCACTAGTGCCACCAGGGAAGCCCAAAGAGTTAGTAGTCAACATATATTGAGCACTTACTGGCATTCTGCTAAGACTTTACACACATACCATCAGTTAACAAAACAACTCTAAGAGTTACTAGTATTCTCTCCATTTCAAGTAATATTGACAGCCTAATTCAGATTACATCAGTTCTACCTCCTAAGGATTGCAGGCATATTAAACTATATTTACTGTCAGTTTTATTCAACCAAACATTTCTGCTTTGTATAGATCAGGTTGTATATGAATGTTCCAAGACAGATAAAACCAGTTCTTGCTCTGAGGGAGCTCACAATGATAGGAAGGACACAGAACCTGTTAAGGACAGTGGTCTTTGATAGGTGCTCTGACAAATGTAGGAGCAAAGCACTAATGGAAACTCTGAAGAGCAAACAAGCCAATGGATGAGAGGATCGGAAATTTCATGAGGTGAAATTTAAGAGTGGGCTTGAAATCTCTATGAGCTTTATATGAGTTCAATATGAGCAAGCAAAGACATTATGGGGACAGAATCTCACATAGTGAGAATAGCATTAGGAACTTGTCATTTTTAGAAAATTACAAGCACACTGATACAGCAAGAGATTAAAATACATAAGGGAAGAGGGAAAGTGAGATAAATTGGAAAAATCAGGTTCAACTCAACTAGACAATGACTTACTGGTACATAATAGATGTACCAATTACTCTTCTATCAATAAATTCTTGAGACATCATCTGAGAAAAAACAAAAAACCCTGGCCTCATGGAGTTTATATTTTAGGAGGAATGTGTGCGTGTCATAATATGGAGTTTAGACTTTATTTTGTTTACACCAAAGTGTTCTTTTAAATGAAAGTGAAAATAGCTTGGTGTTCCCTTCTAGACTATGAATTCCATAAACTGAGCTTCACACTTTGCTACATCTCCTGAATGAATGATACATGATAGCCTGGTTTCAGTGTGGAAGACTGGTGATAGAAGACTACTCTAGAGGCAGATAGGAGATGCTGAATTTTCTGAGATTAGATGGACAGTCACTTCCATGAGACTGGACTTCAGGTGTCATTTTAAGCCAAGGGAAAAAGTAGTTTGAGACAAAAGAGAAAGACCCAACCCAGATGATAATCAAACAATCATTCTTGGTTTGTTTCTGCCAATAACTGGGACATGACTATATTGAGCAGTACCCTCTATCAGATACTGCTAGAGCAACCACTCCTTGATCTACATCTTAAGTCCCCAAATCTCTGAAACCAATACCCCCACAGTCATCTCAGGTGTCCCCATTCATACCACTGCAGACATCAGAAGCTTATAACCCAGGCAGCACTCCCTGTACCTGGCTCAAGTAATTCCTATTTCCAGAGGACCTCTACAGTGGAAATTGGTCCTGGGACATCAGATTTTATCAGGTAGCTTAGCAAAATCTGGTGATGAAACTTTTTATAGAGTAATTCTAAATACGGCAGAGGCAGAACATTTGGCACAGACCTGAGTGCGGACTGAGCCCAAATTTGATACCCCTTCCAGAGCTTCAAGGGAATGAACTATAACCCAGGTTGGATTAAACTAAAATTATGATGATAGCAAACACTCAAATGAGCCTGTTAGATGACTTTAGTAATGGAATGAAGTCTCTGAGCCCTCCATGCCATCCAAGTTTTATTTGGGAAAGGGGGGGGGGGCGGTAACCTGAAGCCTGCAATTCCCATGCCAATAATCCAATTAAGGAGACTGAGAGCACATATCCTTCAGCTGCCTAAAGCACTCTGCACCTGACAACCAGCACCTCTCTCACTGACAAGCAGACCACAGGCAAGGACCCAATGTCATCCCTGCGATCTAAGCCTTTTAAAGAGGCTTTGCAAAGAAGTGGCAGCAGTCATTTTTATATCTGTTTCTTGTTGATCAGACAAAGGCTCAATGTCACCAAAGGTTCAGCCTCTAGTGCTCCAGCATGCTTTAAAGGTGGAAGCAAACAAAAGAAGAGAAATAGCAGGCACTACACTAAATAGTTGGTATACATTTATATGTAAGCCTCATGCAATTTTCACAGAAAATCCTACGGAATAAGTATTACCGCTGCCATGTTATAAGTGAGGAAACTGAGGTTTGGCAGGATGAAGAAGCTTTTCTCATGTTATATGACTAGCAGGGGTCAGAGTGGGATTTGACACTGCAGGCAATGTTAGTCTGACACTACAGGTAATGCTCTTTCCACTATCAATCGTTGCCCAGTTTTTAGAGCTAGTCCTGCAAAGTTGTGAGCTTCCCACTCTGAAGTGGGAAACACCGAGCTAATGTCCAGGCTGCTGGGTGAGAAGATAGCTCTGCGGAAGCTAAAACATCCTTAGAAAAGAGAAAATTCAAACCAAGGTCAGATGGGAATTTTCCTTTCTCAGTCAGAGGGCAGTTATGTTCAGGAATATTTTAGGTCTCTTCACCAACTTAACATTATTTAACACATAAATACAAATGTAAAAGGCCCTTTTTGTTGTATTTCACCTCCTGTTTCCAGCCCTCCCTGGGTAAAAGATCCAAATGTGACAGATCACTAAAGATCACTCTTATGCCTTAGCTGAGAAATTAAGTAAAATAACATTAGAAGATACTTGGATTGGAAAATGTTTGGACTTTGTGAAATGTGAAATGACAGCATGGAAAGACAAGAAAACACAGCTGAAGTAGTTCCTATTTGTGCATAATTTGGTTTATTTAAGCTGAGGTCAGAGTTCAGGGCACCAAAGCTTTTGATAGTCTTAAATGTATACCTATACTTAAGGAGTGGAGAAGGCAATGGCACCCCACTCCAGTACTCTTGCCTGGAAAATCCCACGGATGGAGGAGCCTGGTGGGCTTCAGTCCATGGGGTCGCTAAGAGTTGGACATGACTGAGTGACTTCACTTTCACTTTTCACTTTCATGCATTGGAGAAGGAAATGGTAACCCACTCCAGTGTTCTTGCCTGGAGAATCCCAGGGACGGGGGAGCCTGGTGGGCTTCCGTCTATGGGGTCACACAGAGTCAGACACGACTGAAGCGACTTAGCAGCAGCAGCATACTTAAGGAGAAATCATCTGATAATAACATGTGAGAGCACTTAATAAACAGTAAAGCATCAAATTAATATATAAGATTACAAGGCAATGATCAAGTTAGTTGGGAAGGCTAAGAATAAATAAGGACAACTATGGGTCCTGGATTTTTCTAGAACAATCCTAAGTTCAAATATTTTATTTCTTCCCCCCACCCCCATAAAATTACAAGTTTTGAGACCAACTCTTGGTTCAAAAAATATTCTTGATCAAAGTACATAAAATGCATAAATGGAATAACCAAAAATTGATCATAAGTTACATGGTAATACTGAAATCTAAAAACCTCTTGCCCCAGAGGTCTTCCAAAATTTGATCCTGGTTGAATGGGTGGTCTTCAAGATTGACTAGTCAATTTTAGGCCAGCAGCTGTCAACACATGCCCCTCCCCGAGGCTCATGGCATTTTTTCTGGGTGAATTGACACATTAGCTCATCCCTAAACCAGTGCTTGTTTGCTCTTTGCAACCACAACTACTCCCAACCTCCCACCACCACCCCCACCTCCACGGCAGCCACCACCAAAACACCATCAAATATCTGCCAAATTTCCATGATGTGAAAAGGAGGCCTTCCCCTAAAGGCTCTAGAAGAACTTGCTCTACCTTGTTAGGCTATTCTCACTGAGCACCAGTAAAAAAACAAATCCATGCTAACATGCTAAAGGGGAAGAATTAAGCAGCTGACTTGCAGTCAACAATTATAATTTAACTATGACTCCTGGAGTGACTGCACTTGGAAGTGGCAATTTCAAACATGTAAGCAACACAGACATTCAAAGATAGCCAGGAACATGCCATATCCTTAGATTATACTTAGGAGACCACCAGCTACACTTAGTTTCAAATCCACCCAACCTATCAAGACAAATATAATGGACCATCTTGTTTAATTAACAGAAGAGCTATGTGGCTAGAAAATGTAACAACCTCTCCAGTAATTTTCTAAATTTATCCATTCAATCAATCACTCATTTATTCAACAAATACTTATGACTATCTAGCCTGGGCCCACAAGTGTGTTAGATACTGTGAAGGCACAAAATGAAACAAGCCAAGTTCCTATGTCCTCAGGAATTTACAAAATCACTTAGGAGATAGGTCAGGTTAATTAGGAATCTAATATTAACTGAACAGTTACAATCCAGCATAGCATACAGCATGCTGAGCGACTGCAATTCAAAAAACCAAGTTCTGAAGTTCATCTCTTTTTTCCCAACTGTCTAATCTTGAACAAGTCATTTAACCTCTATAAGCCTTAGTTTCATCATTTACAAATTGAGGATATCATTAGTACCTACTTTGTGAAATTTCTATGAATCACTAACAAAGTATGTGTCTGGGGGTTTATGTAAATACTTTATCAGTACTGAAAGAGATTGCTGTGTTGTTGTTATTCAGTCACTAAGTCGTGTCCAACTCTTTGAGACCCCATGGACTGCAGCCCGCCAGGCTCCTGTCCATGTGATTCTCTAGGCAAGAATTCTGGAGTGGGTTGCCATTTCCTACTCCAGGAGATCTTCCTGACCCAGGGATTGAACCCATGTCTCCTGCATTGGCAGGTAGATTCTTTACCTCTGAGCCACCAGGGAAGCCCAGTAAAAGGGATACATAAATGCTGATTTTCATTATTATCTAAAAGGAGTATCAACAAAATGTTGTAGGAATTGTGAGGTGACAAGAACCTCTTCCAGTGCAGGGGTCTTTTCTGCGCCTAATGAACAGATATCTTCAAGATGAAAAGGAAGAGAGAGGGAAAGAAGAAGAAAGATATTCCAGGGAAAGGGAATTTTATGGAAGAGGCATGGCAGTAAAGTCTACCAGACAGGTTTAGAGAACAGCTAGTAATTGAGACCACATTTGTGTGATTTCTCTTGAATCCTCAGCACCCGGGACAGTGTCTGGCATCTATTATGCACTCAATAAAATGTTGTTTTTGTTGAATTCATGAATGAATGAAGGAAGTGCTATATGTTTAGCAAAGCAAGAGAAGAGGTGAGGCCAGAGAAGGCTGGAGCCATATCAAGAATCTTGAATGCTATTCTTCTTCTGATCTTCTTCAGGAGACCAAAATATCCCCACTAATGAGATGTCTTAATTAAATGCCATGTTCCCAATGAAAACCCAACAGGGTCACCTCCAGGCATACTTTTAAGTTTTTCGAATCCCATTAGCTAGTCCTTCCAGGACTATGAGTTTCATTAAAACTAATTGGCAACGTCTAACCTGAAATCTTTTGGGGCATCAGGGAATTTGGTCACCTCTATGAATAGCAATCAGTCAGTCATCTTAAAAATTCCTGACACTAACTCTCCTCCACATGAACTTAAGGAGAAAAGGTGCCTGTGACAATGAGAGTAAAATGAGGAAAGGAGCAAGCCCTTCTACAAGTGCTGGAACTAGTAATGCATGTGTGTGTGTGTGTGTGTGTGTGTGTGTGTGTGTGTGCGTGCATGCGCACACACAATCTCTGGCAGGATTGCAGGGGTGCAGAGATGACTTCTCCTTCAGGAAAAGGATGGCTCCTGCACACAGAGCTGCTGCACCCTCCAGACCCTCACAGCAAGTGTCCCTGCTATCTGTGATGAAGTGGGCTTTCCAGAGACACTGCCAAGAAAGGGAAGGAGCACAGTCCCTCTTCAGAATCACGAAGACCCAGCTTTATGTCTTTGGCCTAGTGATTTAACCTGCCTGAGTCAATTTCCTCAGTAAAGCAGATATGTCCATGGCTCCCAGCAAAGCCTCTAGCACACTGTGGGAGTATATTAAATGTTAGTTCTGTCCATAATTTGGAAAAGGAGGTGGCCACTGGATTAGATCTTTCCCCAATCACTTCCCAATACATATTTGAGAGGGAGAAAGAAGGTTCTTTCAAAAAGAGAAAAGCAAATTCTAGCAAAGAGAACTTAGGATGTAGAACTGAAAAATATCACATAATGAAGACAACAGTTCAGGGCCTAGAACAAAAGCTATCAGAATTGAATGTGTTAGAAGGAGAGATTGTGGAAAGGTAGAAGGAGGGAAAGCAAAGGAACAGTGGAAATGCCAGCTAAGAAGGCCAGTTTTCATGTGGGTCTAATCCCTTGGACTGCAAGGAGATCCAACCAGTCCATCCTAAAGGAGATCAGTCCTTGGTGTTCATTGGAAGGACTGATGTTGAAGCTGAAACTCCAATACTTTGGCCACCTGATGTAAAGAGCTGATTCACTGGAAAAGACCCTGATGCTGGGAAAGATTGAGGGCAGGAGGAGAAGGGGACGACAGAGGATGAGATGGCTGGATGGCATCACCAACTTAATGGACATGAGTTTGGGTGAACTCTGGGAGTTAGTGATGGACAGGGAGGCCTGGCATGCTGCAGTCCATTGGGTCTCAAAGAGTTGGACATGACTGAGCGACTGAACTGAACTGAATCCTGGTTTGTGATGGCTGCCACACTAGTTGAGAAGGAAAATGACTAGAACCTGAAAGAACAGAAAACAGGGTGGACCACTGAGAAGAGATGTATGTTGGATCTTCAGTAAGGAAATAGGGCCAGGGAAGCAAATTCTAGCCCTGAAGAGAAAAGCAGAGCGATCATCCTTGGCTGAAGAAGCAGCCCAAGGGCACTGCTCCACAAGAGGTGGGAACGACAGGGAAGAGCTGGGAGCCGGCAGGGTCCCCTGGCCCCAGATTGACAACCTTGTCAAAAGTACTTACGCTGTGGCTCAGGCTGAGGAAAACACACCCTGAGGAGGCAGCAAAGATCTGGTGCCTAAGGGAGTCTCCCAGAGAGCACGCAGGTGAGACCTAAGTTTGTGCATTATAACCCCTTTGGCAAGTGAGATTACTGAGACCTAATCTAGGTGCCCAGGGCCACTTACACAGGAGCATCAGAGACAAGAAAAGGACTCCGGCCTCTCTTACCCCAAAGCTGGAATTCATCCCCCATCCACTTCACTCCACTTCATCCATCCACTCCAAAAATTCTAAAACTGAATTCTTTAATAGTAGAAATGAACCCACTTTGGGGACACAGGGCAAGCATTAAGAGTGAGACAAACACTCTGGATTAATTGTATTCGTAGCAGTATCTTTATGTTTACAATTTACCAACCCCCTC
This sequence comes from Bison bison bison, assembly GCF_000754665.1. Taxonomy (NCBI): domain Eukaryota; kingdom Metazoa; phylum Chordata; class Mammalia; order Artiodactyla; family Bovidae; genus Bison; species Bison bison. The sequence continues at coordinate 655,591 of NW_011494819.1, read as the reverse complement.
CTTGAGATGCTTGCCAATCTTAGAATCCCACCCTCATGTCCCAAGTCCCCAACAAAATTCCTCTGTAAACCCCACCTCCTAAGTCTCTCCTGTCTTCTTTCTTTCCTTCAAAGCCCTCCCCAGAGAGAGTGAGTCAAAGGAAGCTAACCTGGTGGATTTTTTTGGTGATAGCCAATAAAAGGGTGGAGCAGGGTTAAAAAAGGAAAGAAAGCAAGCCTACCACTGTCTTCTAGGTAAAGGTTGCTTTGGGAATCCACGGTCAATATTCCTACCCCCACTTCTGACTCTTTGCGTCATCTTGACCAGGTCACTTAATTCCGTTCATTCCTCGGCCAACACCTTGGCTATGCAGCATGCCTCTGTTTTTCCCCAGGCCTACCTACCTTGAATGGTCAGAATGACCTTTGAAGAAACAGTGTCCTCCAAGTGTGTCAGCAATTCAGAAACTGACAGCTTCTAAAATAGCTGGTGTGTTGTTGGGTGTCTGTTGCCTTCTGAAGGAGTGGTGATGTCGCCGAGGCAGCAGGATTTCCTTGCCAAGGTTGTTCCTACCCTCCTCCCTGTGAGGCTCTGCACAGCCTCTCCCTACTCCAGCCCAGAAAGACTTCGAGCCCAGGGGCCGTGGCATTTAAGCACTGTCAAAGTTCCCACTTCAATCCCCATAGTGGTGCCAGTTCAGCAACTGTCATGATGACCCAGCCTGAACTGTATTTAGAAGCTTTGGACTTGGTACCATGTCCTAGCCCATCTCAGGGTGACAGGAGATTTCCTGAGCACCTGGGCCTGTGATTCAAGGGCTCCTCCTCCCAGAGAATGAGAGTCAAAAGCACTTTCCTAATGGTCCATTTCCTTCTCAGGAGGGTACCCATTTGTTGGAGGATTCTCTTAAGGAGTCAATCTCCATCAACATTTTTATACAATGCTATTTTAAAAATCGGTAATTCTTTCATAAACTTTATAAGATGTGGCAGAGGAAAAAGAGAAAACCAGTTAGAAAGTGGGTTTGGTGCTCTGTTTATGGACTATGCTTACAAAGGTACATTTCCCTGGGATTACACCCTGGGAATGCTCAGAATCTACCAGATATTGCCAGTGAATGGAGAGACCCAGCCTATGACTCAGCTTCTAGGGACACTGCATAATAATTCACCTCATCTTCTCAGCAGGCTCTGTGCCAGTCTTGAAAGTAGCCTACTGGAGTCCAAAAAAATTTATAAGGGATTCCTGGTTAGTGGTTAACAAAATAAATTTTAATTTATTTACACTTTAATATAATCGCCACCAGGCAGGCAGACTGATAATTATATAACACTAATAAGGTGGGCTGTCAGTTTTGAGAGTCACTGCACGGACAGTGGGTCTAGGTGCTCAACTCTGCTAGACCACAGGAGAGAGAAAGGCCTTTTTTCCCAACTGACCCTCAACTCTCTGCCCCAGTGTCCCTGAGCAGAGTCCCTTGGAGATACCCTGTCATTTAAAAGGCATCAAAGTTTGGCCTCTTCCCATTTCTGGGCAAGGGCCCAACACTCAGAGAATGTGGTTTTAGGATCATGGCATCTAATCCATTCAAGGATTATTTTTCCCCCCTACTGCTCAGATGGGTGTGTTAATCATCACCTCCCTTTGTTCTGTAATAAATTCAGCCCTGGCTAATTCCAAGCCTCTATGCATCACTGAAGTTTAAAGATGGCGTTTTGACAGGTCAGATATTTAGAATCAATAGACCACCAACCAGTCAAAAACCTTAAGGAGTTTTAGGAACATGTGGAAGTAATTTTTTCTAAGAATTCACAAGTCTGAAGGATGAGATCTTATTGATGGCGTGTGGGCTGTTGTAGGTATTAAAGTATTGTTTTATATGCCATATTCTACATGTAATCAAAATTGATTTACAGTGAAGGCAGATTTTCCTTATTATACCAAATATTGCACATTATCAGATATAAATTACAATGGAATACACACTATGTCACGTCTTTAAGAGAAACCAATAAAAGACAGAAATAAAATTATATGTGAATGTGCAATGACTACATATGTAAAATACAATGACATAGGATAGGGAATTTCAGAGAAATCAGAATATTTTATGTGACTTGGCTATATATCTACATTTTAATTATAATCATCTAAACTGTATGTACTGAATCTTTTTGTAAAGAAAAAATTATCCCATAAAATGTTAATTTCTAAATTTTTATTTTATTTTTAAGAGAAATATTGGTTTTAATTAAATATAGGGTAAACTCTAGCCTAAAAATTAGCAAAATTGTTTAAACAAGACACAATTTCCACCTCCCACACTTTCTTATATGGCTTCAATTATTAAAAAAACATTATGAAAATGTTAAAACAAAAATAGAAAACCTCAGATATTTTTAACTGTATAAAAACTCCCACAAAATCTTTCAGCACTGTTTCTTATTTAACAAAATAGCATCAATAGGAAGAGTAAAAAGTGTAAAAAACCATTATGACAACATTTCTGAAATTAGGGATAAATTTCTAATTTTTTAAATTGAGAGGTCATTTACCTAAAATCAATGAATGGGCTTTGGAGTTTTATAGATGACATAAAATTATAAGTTAAATTTGTAGGAGCTTGCATTTTTCTGGGAAGAGGATAAATGGTATTCATGGAATTATCAAAGGAATCTACTGACTTTAAAAGGACAAGGACCACTGATTTAATAGGATTTCTTTAAGTGGATAACTGTCTATTTTCCAAGCTCTCTTCTGCTGTAATGTAAAGCATTTCCCTTTAGCTGGACATTTCCAAAGGAAGAAATATTCAAAAGACTGTTACACGGAGTACTAGTGCTGCATCCTAATAGAAACACACACACACACACACACACACACACACACATATATTTTTTCTTTGTCTCCCTTACAAAGTGGTTGTGTTGTCTAGGAGTGTTAAATGGTCATATGAGACCACCTCAACTTTCTCTGTATGATCCCTTAGTTCCCATTTATCTTTATTTTAGCCACATATACATGCAAGTGACGGCTTCCCTGATGGCTCAGTAGTAAAGAACCTGCTTGCAATGCAGGAGAGCTGGGTTCCATCTCTGGGTCAGGAAGATCCCCTGAAGGAAGAAATGGCAATACACTTCAGTATTCTTGCCTGGAAAACTCCATGGACAGAGGAGCCTGGAGGGCTACAGAAAGTCCATGGGCTCATAAAAGAGTTGAACACGACTTAGCAACTAGACAATGGCATGCTATGCTAAGTCACTTCAGTCCTGTCCGACTCTGTGCGACCCCATAGATGGCAGCCCACCAGGCTCCCCCATCCCTGGGATTCTCCAGGCAAGAACACTGGAGTGGGTTGCCATTTCCTTCTCCAATGCATGAAAGTGAAAAGTGAAAGTGAAGTCGTTCAGTCGTGTCCGACTCTTGCGACCCCATGGACTGCAGCCTAACAGGCTCCTCCGTCCATGGGATTTTCCAAGCAAGAGTACTGGAGTGGGGTGCCATTGCCTTCTCCGAAACAATGGCATACATGTGTGATTTTTTTTTTTTTTACTATAATCCATATCACATCACGTTGAAAAGTAGGGTGATTATGAATTATCTTTACGTGAATGAAAATGGGGCTTTTCCTTTGGCCTGGCTACTTTTACTCTTTCATACTCTCTGTGTCCTCCCCGCTGCCCCTCAGAAAACCCTCGGGGGCACAGAAACCCCAGGCTCCCCAGGCTCCCCAGGCTATTTCTCCTTCTGTGTGCCAAAACCCAGCCCGCTCGCTGTTGTGGACACATGGTCCAGTCCCAACATCAGAGATGTGCTCTCAGCCCACGAACTCCACACCTCAGAAGAAATCCTGCCCCCTCCCCACCCCCCAGCCCTGCCTGTGTCCTCTAGGGCAGTGCCTGTGTCTGGCCTTGGAGCCAAGAGGCAGCTTCTCAGAGAAAGCTGGACGTGGCGAGTAGGTGACGCTGCCCTCGGCAGGACTGCCAAGGCTTTCCTAAAGGCCACAGCAACCGAGTCTGCCCGCGAGAACATTTTGGTGAGCTCAGTTTGTTTGCTACCGAGAACCTCCTTGTCCTCACAGTCTATTTTTACCACACCGTGACGCTGAACACTCTGCTGTCATTAAAGTGAATGATATATAGAACCAACTCTCCATGAGCTATCACTGTACGGGGAAAGGAACCCTGGATTCAGAATCAGAAATCAGGAGCTTGACCCCTGGTTTTGACCTTGGTGTGACCTTGAGGAAGCCATTTAACCCTGCTGAGTCTCAGTTGAAATAGCTGTGGAAAGTGGATTAGGAATCTCACTGCTTACCCAATTCAGGGAGTCATCAGCAGGGTAAAATAATGCAGATGAAAGCACTTTGTAAACTACAAATGACTTGGAAATGTAAGTAATCGGCATGGCATTTAATCATTTAATTCACAGAGATTTCTCCCTGTGCTCTAAATAGCATGCTAAATCCACATTTCTTTTATACAGCCTGTTAAAGATAGGAAACTGAGGCTCAGAAGCAGGGTGGTGACATGAGAAGACCTGGATTCCCTCCTCTCATTCATCTGCACCTCCCCTACACCGCACCCTTAAGGTACTCTAATCAACTATGATCTTTATTTTTATTTTTTAATTTAAATATTAAAAAAAAATTTATTGGCATATACTTGCTTTACAGTGTTGTGTTAGTTTCTACTGTATAGCAAACAGAATCAGCTATATATATATACACATATGTCCCCTTTTGGGGTTTCCTTTCCATTTAGGTCACCTGGAGAAGGGAATGGCAATCCACTCCAGTATTCTTGCCTGGAGAATCCCATGGACAGAGGAGCCTGGGCAGCTACAATCCACGGGGTCGAAAAATTGGACACAGTTGAGTGACTAACACTTAGGTCACCACAGATCACTGACTAGAGTTCTCTGTGCTGTACAGTAAGATGATTATCCCTAGCTCCTGTAAGGCAAAGATCTAGACACAATGACCTCCCCAGCATCTCATTCCATGACCCATGATTCCTCTAGAGGTGAGCAAAGTCACAGAGTATCTAGCGATGGAGTGGCAACTTATTAATGGCACCCAGATCTGATGACCAGGGACCCCATCATATCCTTGCTTCCCTGTCCTCTTGAACCCCAGCACCTGCTCATCTCCCAAGTGATAGCCCTGTGATATGACAAGATCCTGATTTATCAGCAAGAAATCACAGTACAGTTAGGGTGTCTCCCATGATAAGTACATTTTACTACAGATTCTCTGTTAAACAAAGTATGTAGCACCTTTTCATTGATCAAGAAAAACAGCCCACCATCTAGTGAGGCAGGCAGATTCCTTCTCTAGATGATCATTTACAGTCCATTCCAGGAGGTCTGCTCTATCACATATCCCTTTATATGGAGGCCATGAGGCTGTAGGAAAGCTATTATAACCAAACAACTTTAATCATTACCCGTGACAGAAGTTTTGTCCAAAGGCAAAACATTTTGTGCATTGCTGCTGCTGCTGCTAAGTCGCTTCAGTCGTGTCCAACTCTGTGTGACCCCATAGACGGCAGCCCACCAGGCTCCCCCGTCCCTGGGATTGACCAGGCAAGAACAGTGGAGTGGGTTGCCATTTCCTTCTCCAATTAGGCCCATGGAATTCCCATACCTGCAGCAGAGTCAGGCTGCTCCCATTCTATGAAATGAAGGCCCGTCCCAATGAAACCTGAGGTTTTTCAAAAAGTTACTGTTTCTCCAGGGTCCAACATTCCTATCTCTGTTCTCTCCAAGCCTCAGAGTAGCTCCTCCCTGAAGTCTGTCTCACTTTTTTTTTGCCCACAGAGTTACTGTTGTGGCAGAACTCAACAACGTCTACAACTTTAACCTCCAAAGGAAATGCCTAATGATGGAGGCTGACTTGATTCTCATTTCTTAAAAGGACCTTCTGGACATGCTGCTGACTGTTCAGAGGAGCTGACTTTCCTCCCCATCAGAAAGACCCTTCCATGGTTTGGATTGGGATAACACATTAGGATTCAGTTCCTGAATCCAGGATAAAGCTGTTTATCCCTGGAGTTAGATGTTCTGCTAACTTAGTCTTTGGAAGAAATAATGTAACATGTCTCTTGTCTGCTCCTGAACTACCTGTGAAAGACTTTCTTCTGTCATTATTTGCAATTTAATGACGAGTTCATGTGGTCCATGATAAAAATACATCCTCTTAGACAAAGAGGATAAATGCATTTCAACATATATGTCAACTCTGGTCATTTGATGGTGGCAGTGAAGATCACAAAATTGAGGAGTATAAAACCTGATTCAAGCTTAGAAAGATGAGTGCCAGATCAATTAGTGAAGTCTGCCATCAGCATGGGAACAGGAGATTAGCAGCCCACAGGTTATTACATATTCGCTATCATACTCTTTCCAAGGCCTCCACTGAAATGCTGCCATGCATGAATTACAATGCTGTTCCTCTTCCCTACTTTAAGGGAATAAAGGCTATTGTGTCCTTGTGCATATTTTGTGTCATTCTTTCCACGTGGACCAGGTTTTCCAGAGGCAGCAGATAGGCCACTAATCTCTCTCCTCCTGCAATAAGGTCATCATGTTAGCAAACTTCCTCTGCTCTGACACAGTTGTGGTTTTAATGGAGAACTAATGTCTTCATCAGTATCTGTGCTATTTCACACTTCATTTCCTTCCCCAACTCTTGGATGGAAACCATCCGGTCCTGGTGATTTACTTTGTGGGAGTTTCTTTCAAGTTAGTTTCCTTCTCTGGGGATGCCACGCAAGCATTTTCAGGGCTCCAGCTGGGGAGCACCCAGCCTTGAAACATCAGTGTGTGATCAAGTCATTCAAGAAAGCCAAAGGCTTTGGCAGGGATCTGACAGCAAGGCCCTTAGCCCAGGCCTTCCAGTCTGAGGGTAACAGAAGCAGCTGCTAGTTTTTCTGCCTCTCAGTCAGCACAGTGTCTTGAGGTGGTCCAGATCACCAGAACCCAGAGAACTGTGAGCAGATGGAAAGAAAACACAAATGCTTTGAAATTGTGATCCAAGACTCAAGCTGTCTCCAGACCTCTCAATGAGGTTCACAAAATCTCTAAGCAACCTCAAGGCATTCCTGTCTCTTTTCTCTCTGAGCCTCAGAATAGCTCTTGCATGAAAGCCTGTCTCCTTTCTTTGCTGTGGCAGGACTCAGTAATGTCTATAGCTTCCTTTAACCTTCTCAAGGAAATGCCTAATAAAGAATGCGTGATTCTTGATTCTCATTTATTTTCTATGTCCCATAGTTGTAGCCATCATGCAACCCAGATTTCTCTAAAACAGTCCTAATATCAAGTAGTCCATTCTGTGGCCCTTGAAATACATCTACATTTAAAATGTAAAGATAGGAGATAATATCCTAATATCTAGCTTGAAGAACCATCCCTTAGCATAAGTACACAACAAATACTTTACTTTTGATTTAGTGCATTCTGGCTACAAGGCACAGCTGGGAGGAATGAATAGGGAGGGAGAAGAAAGACGTGTCATGATTCCAAAAGATTTGTAAACGGCTGCTTTTATGGAACAGAAGCAGAAAATACCCCTCCACAGGTCGTGACACAGTCCTGGGGACCGGGCATGTGTGGCTGTGGAGGAGAGATTCCCCTGCTAATGTGAGGCCTGAGGCTTCACAGGGGGCAGGACTGTGTTTCTCCACTGGGAGGGAACATGAGCGGACAGAGGGGACGAAGGACCCAGAATGAAGCCGGCTAATGCAGAGCCAAGAGCCAGGGACATAAAGAGGACTGCTATATTTAAAATAGATAATCAACAAGGACCTATTGTATAGCACAGGGAACTCTGTTAAATGTTACGTGACAGCCTGGATGGGAGGGGAGTTTGGGGGAGAATGCATACATGTATATTGGAGAAGGAAATGGCAACCCACTCCAGTGTTCTTGCCTGGAGAATCCCAGGGACGGGGGAGCCTGGTGGGCTGCCGTCTCTGGGGTCTCGCAGAGTCGGACACGACTGAAGCGACTCAGCAGCAGCAGCAGCAGCAGCACACATGTATATGTATGGCTCAGTCCCTTTGCTGTCCACCTGAAACTATCACATTGTAAATCAGCTATAAGCCAATATAAAATAAAAAGTTAGAAAAAGAGAACCTCTCTCTTCATGGAGCCTTAGGGCAGAAGCCCTCACAGTGTGGTCTCATTTTTGGCCACAAAGGTAGTTTAAATGAGTACCACACTGGACCACTGAGGTATCTGCCAATAGCAGTAGAAAACACATGACTACCTTCCTCTCAGAACAAATTCTAAATACAGGGCAGAGCTGAGGCCCTCCAGAAAAACCCTCTTTAAGGGGCACTGGTCTAAGCTGCATGACCGCTGATGTGGCTTTGCTGTTACTGTTCTGTTACTTTTTTTCTAATGAATATCTGATATTTATGCCTTGATAATTACAGGGCTACCCCTTACCATTCTACAGAAGGTAAGATTTAATCAAAACACCAGGTAGAATTCAAATACCATTACCAAAAAACAAATAAGAAAGAGACAGCCTCAGTCACTCTAATCTGGTTCTTTGCCAAATGAGGTAGTGAAGACAGGGGAGCTGGGCATGTCACTGTGGCACTCTGAATAGGTACTGCCATTTATGCCACCAAAAAGCACACAGGAGCAATTTTCACACCGCAACAAGTGTAAACTTTTAAGAACAGCCAGACTCATTCATTCGGATGCCCTCCAGCTATATTCAGTAAGAGCAGAATATTTCAGGAAAACAACAACTAGACATAAACTTTATCAGTAATGTCATAAAACACCTAGTTCGGAATAAATTTACTTGGCAGCAAAGATTCTCCTTTCCCAGAGACTCATGCATGCATGCTCAGTTGTGTCCACTCTTTGTGACCCATGGACTGTAGCCTGCCAGGCTCCTTTTCCCATGGAATTTTCCAGGCAAGAATACTGGAGTGGGTTGCCATTTCCTACTCCAGAGGATCTTCCCAACCCAAGAATCAAACCCCAGTCTCTTGCATCTCCTGCACTGGCAGGCGGGTTCTTTACCACTGCACCACATGGGAAGCTCTTGGAGACTAGAAATGTTCGAACGGCAGCTGTCAGAAGATTATCAAATAATTAGGAAGAAGTTCATCTCCCAACAGTGTAGGAGACACCGTCCCCAGTTGGCTTGGTATCCTAAGTTCTTAGCAGAGTTCCACACTGAGTTCTGTGGAGTTTCACATGCAGGCAACTGCTGACATGAAATTCCCCAGAATAAGAAGCAGCACGTCTCTCAGTTAAAGAATAGGAGTAGCCTGTTCCGCCTACTACTTCTCCCGGCTGGAGAAGGGCGACTGGAGGAGTTTTGGGGTAACAATAACAACAGTCCTTGGCCCTGAGCCTGGAGCAGGAGATCTGTGGCATCCCAGGCCTCAGGCCTCGCCTTCTGGCTGGCAGGGTCTCCAAATGGCTTTTGAGCTCTCCTTGGCAGTCGTTACAGTTCACCTGCTGCAACCACAGGTGCCATTTTCTGCTCAACCTCATGGCCTCGGTTGCAACACCCCACTGTCCCCGATCCGTGTGCTGAAACCTGAAGGTCACCACTGACCTCAGCCAAGATTGCTTCCTGCTCCCACCCCTGCCAGTCTGTATCACATACTCCGAAGGTCATGGCCTGATGTCAGAGCCCCCTGTCTCGACATGGGCCTTGCTTCCCCAGACCGACAGCCCCTATAAAGTTTTCTCTCTTCCCTGTGCCGCCCCTCCTGCTGCAAGTGTGAAAGGGGCTGGTCCCCACCAGTGTTAGAAATCTGAATGTGACTCTCCAGCAGTGCCATCAGTTGCTGGGAAGATAATACAGGTCTAAACAAGGAATGTAATTTTTTAAAGAATTTTCTGTGCTTAAAACTATCCATGCATTCAAAACAAAACAAAAACAGGGCTTCCCTGGTAGTCCAGTGGTTAAGAATTTGCCTTACAATGTAAGGGACATTGGTTTGATCCCTAGCCTGGGAGGATCCCACATGCCACGGGGCAACTAAGCCTGTGCATCACAACTACTGAGCCCCTACTCTAGAGTCCATGAGCTGCAACTGCTGAACCTGTGTCCTGCAACTACTGAAGCTCGCTAGCCCTGGAACCCGTGCTCCCCAACAAGAGAAGCCACTGCAACGAAAAGCCTGCACACTGCAATGAACAGTAGCTACCACTTGCCGCAACTAGAGAAAGCTCACGTGCAGCAATGAAGACCCAGTGCAGCCAAAAATAAAGAAAAGAACTTCAGTGGGCCTCCAAATAAAAGTTAAAAACAACAACAACAAACAAACAAAACCAAAAACCAAACATGCCTTCACAGATTGAAACCAAGACTCTCAATTATTTTAAGTGCAAGTTCCCCTCTCACCCAGGGCCTTTAGAGGCAACAGCCTTAGGTCCACTCTTTTTATAAGACTTTTTACAACCCTGGAGCCAACCATCAGTTCAAGGTGTTTAATTACTCTGTCTCCTGGGAAGTCTGCCCTAACATAGGCTTGCTGCTGCTGCTGCTGAGTCGCTTCAGTCGTGTCCGACTCTGTGCAACCCCAGAGATGGCAGCCCACCAGGCTCCTCCGTCCCTGGGATTCTCCAGGCAAGAACACTGGAGTGGGTTGCCATTTCCTTCTCCAATGCAGGAAAGTGAAAAAGTGAAGTCGCTCAGTCATGTCTGATTCCTAGCGACCCCATGGAATGTAGCCTACCAGGCTCCTCCGTCCATGGGATTTTCCAGGCAAGAGTACTGGAGTGGGGTGCCATTGCCTTCTCCAACACCCACAAATGCCCAGACTGGGCACCCACATGAGTATGGCTGAATTTCCCAAGTGAACTACCTTTCGGAGGCTCAGCAAATAGAAACACAGCTACTCTTGGGCTCCCAGAAAGCTGCCAAGGACTTTTTCTTTGGCTAAGAACCTGCACCGAAGCCCACAAAAGACAGACATCGAGTGCTTCTTTTTCTTGAAATTCTGCTGTCTCAGAAAACCAAGAGCAGGAAACCATCAGGAAAAGGCTCTTAGCACCTGAAGCAACAGTACATCCCATATTTAGATCTATCATCAGCTCAGCCCTCTGAGCAGTATGAGACAGAGAAAGTAGCCACAAAAGAAGGCTGGAGAAAATGGGGACATTTCATTTTTTAAAAAATATTTAGACCCAGTACTGGCATTTTTTCCATATTACAAGGAATTGGTTTCTGGCCTGTGGACAGCTGAGATTATACTCTTTAAAACTGGATTTTGTAACAAAGCTACTGATTCTAATTATAAAACATTTTAAAATTCAGTTTCATTATTTCACAGTTCACACCAGAAGATTTCAGATGGGAATGGATGATACATGAGAAAGGCCATGTGCTTATAATATGTATGATGTTACACATATGGGAATTATCTGAAATCAATGTCTTCTTAACCCAGCACTAATGTTTTACACACAGGTTGTTTCACTTTTCTTTCTTTCTTCCTTTCTTTCCCTTTCTTTCTTTCTCCTTCAGTTTATCAACCTTTACACTCAAGAAAGTCAACAATTCTCTTCCCTAAATGAAAAATTTTCATGAATTTTGGTGAAGATTTTCTTGCCCCCTACAAAGGTAGATATTATTTCAGCAGACCTGAATTTGTTCTAAATAAACACTCTAAAATTAACCAGGCCAAGCAGTTGTCTTCATTTGAAGCAGGAGTGGACTTAACATGAATACTGTAAACTGAAATTAGTGGCCCTTGCCTGCCTTTCTAAGTTCTCAGGAAGATCAAACGAAACCCAATGTACTACTCCTCAAGAATCATCTTATCTCATGACATCCAGGTGATGGCTGGGAGGAATATTAATCTTCACATGGACGCTTGGAAAAGCATCAGTCTCATCAGCTACTTTCTAGGAGACTGTCAAAGCTTTTTCTTTTTTCTCCAACCAGCAACCAAAACAATCTGTATTTTGAAAACTAAATGGCTCAAAGTCAGATGAATTTGGGGGTACCAAGGAAAGCTAAGGCGTTCTCCTACTTGACTTGTTGCAGCAAGGATCAAAGGAAGCTTGGAATGGGTGCAATATCACAGCCCTGGAATGGAGGTCAGGTATTTGGCCTTTCCCTGGCTTCCGATGATATTGAATACAACAGATAAATTAAGATCAAGGCACACTGCAGTTCTAAAAGCACCAGCCTGTCCCCAGGAGATCCCAAGGGAGAGTCGTCATCTACCACGGGCCAGGTCTTGTCCTCACTTGGAGGAATGCCTGTTAACATGGGGATGGATTACCTACAATAACGTGTAATCAAAAGCCCTACAACATGATCACAGAAGGAGGCAAACTCATCAAGTGCATTCACTTGAATTTGGCCAAGGAAGAGATCCCAATGCGGCACAGGACATAGCTGACAAGACTCACCCTGCTCCGACTCCTGATGAAGCATGCGTGTGTGGAGAGGTGGTTACCCGAAATAGCAAGAGAGCTCAAGTGCTTACGGGAAAATCTGACCCTTTAACTTAAGGCAAGCATGGCCTACCAGCAAATCTCAAAGACAGGAAATATTTCTGGGCTTAATAACGCAAGTCAATATTCATTTCAAGTTGGGGGATTTCCTTGATCCAACTGTTGGTTTCCACGATTGATATATGCAGGCATCCTAGCTGGGAGCACTGCGTGACTTAACAGGTTCTTATTCAGCATAGACTTAAAGTTCCACAAGATCTAACCATACCATTAAGAAGGCAGAATTCTAAGTACCACCTTGGTTGGAAGAATTATAAGATACCAAGCTTCAGGCTTCATCAGGCTCAAGAGAGGCTAAAGGGAGTATGGAGAATCTGAGCCATCTTTCCAGAAGCCACCTTCATGGACAACATAGAATCACCTACATAGTGTCATTTTAGGGTTGTCAGGAATGCCTCCCTCACTCTAAGTTAGCCTACAGCCCACCACTGGAGGTCATCTAGGTCATGGTTTTATTTTTATTTCAAAGAAACTTTTCAATATGTAAGGGCCTTTTTCTTTTAAAAGGTCACCAGCATTTTAAATAGGGAAGACTACATTAATATATATATGTAGATAAATACATTAGAATATGTTAAAATATATACTGTTTTTGTTGTTGTTTAGTCAATCAGTCATATCTGTCTCTTTTGCAACCACATGGGCTGTAACCCACCAGGCTCCTCTGTCTATGGGATTTCCCAGGCAAGAATACTGGAGTGGATTGCCATTTTCTTCTCTATGAAAAATATATACGTGTACATATATATATATATATATAATAAAGATATATGTGTGCTGCTGCTAAGTCACTTGAGTCGTGTCCGACTCTGTGTGACCCCACAGACGGCAGCCCACCAGGCTCCCCTGTCCCTGGGATTCTCCAGGCAAGAACACTGGAGTGGGTTGCCATTTCCTTCTCCGATGCATGAAAGAGAAAAGTGAAAGTGAAGTCACTCAGTCATGTCCGACTCTTTGCGACCCCATGGACTGCAGCCCACCAGGCTCCTCTGTCCATGGGATTTTCCAGGCAAGAATACTGGAGTGGGTGGCCATTGCCTTCTCCAGAGATATATGTGTATGTATGTGTAAATATATATTGAAAGGTGAGGTCTGGAACTACTATAGTGATTTTTATTCTGCGATGGAGAATGAGCCACTCCGGGGTCACAATGTTAAGCTAACACAGCAAAAGCTTTAAATTTACAAGAGTCAACAAATTTCATCATTCTGTCTCCTATCACACACATCCCAAAGCAGTCAGTGTTTTTCAGAAAACCAGTCAGTAGATGGATAATTCATGAGGGGGCACAGGGAATGGGGAGTGCCATAAAATATAATGCAGGGCCCTGCCCCTGAAGCATTCACAACCAGAGGGTAGGCAGTCTGGAAACACAAAATTGTTCAGTCAGAAAAAAAAAAATTCTGTCATGCTTTTCTGCTATCAATAGGTAATATTCTTTCTGCAAGGGTCTGGAAACACAGCTCACAGAACAATTTCACAAAAAGAAAGCGCTTCCACCTCTAAGATAAGCAGGGAATGGAAAAAAAAAAAAAAAGGAGAGAATTACTTGGGTCATGGTCTCTTGCTTCAACTCTATGACCTTGTTCTAGGCTCCAAGGAATGCTTGGGTATGGAGATTTAGTGAGACCCAAGGCTTAGTGACAGCAGCCCACTCTTCCCTATGTGTGTCCCATCGAGATTTATAAGCCCCATGTAAAAATTCACCTATAAAGCAGTTCATCTTTCCAGGCAAGGTAAATGTGCAGAGTTTATCCCAGGTCTGCAAAGACCTCCTCTCCTGATGGCTATGAGCTATAAGATCTTGCCTGCCTTCTCATTCTCATCCATAACTTCCTTCTCAGAATTGGTACAGACTTACTCTTGGTACCTATATAACACAGTGATGATTTATATACTTTAATATGACATTGGCCATGGCTTAGTATATGCTCATCTTCTCTTCCCTATAAGCATATAAACTTCTTAAGATCAGGAACCATGTTTATGCTCTACAGACTCTATGAGGACTAACCAAACAATCAACCATCACTAGACAAAAGCATATTAAGTTAATCGGTGGATTTATTGCAGTTCTCAACACACATTCAAATAAATCAATTACCTAAATCAAAATTATACATTGGGCTTCCCTGGTGGTCTAGTGGTTAAGAATCCACCTGCCAATGCAGGGGAAATGAGTTCAATCCCTGGTCTAGGAAGACCCCATATTCTGTTGGACAAGTAAGCCCATGGCCACAGCTACTGAAGCCCACATGCCCAGACTGTGTTCCATAACAAGAGAAATCAGTGCAGTGAGAAGCCCATGCACCACACCTAGAGAGTAGTCCCAACTCGCAGCAACTAGAGAAAGCCCAAGTGCAGTAATGAAGACTGAGCGCCGCCAAAAATAAATTAATTAATAATAATTATACAGCCATGCACCTGTGTAAGTCACACCTAGGCTTGAAATGTTGAACCAAAGAAAATTCAAAGAAAATTAACTAAAGACCTTAGAGTAAAAGGTCAACTAATAAACAGAAAAGAAATGACGGAGATAAAAATATCCTTACCAATAGACCTTGAAGTCATCATTCCACTTTAACAACAAGTGAAAACCTGAAAAAAAACTGAAAAATCAACAGATTTGCTTAGATATGTCAGAGAAATGAGGCCACAAGGAAAATCACTCTCCCAATCAAAGAGGGGGTGGTGGCGATACTGAGAATCACAACTTAAGTACAGCAGAAACCCATGAGCACAAACCTCTGCAGGAACTGGTGCCAGGGTAGGAAAACCTAACCTGTTAACTGACCAACTGCTGGAGACAACTCTGGAGAGCCAGTTATAGGTGGTATCCCACACTTTTGTGAGTTTTACCTCCAGGAGCTCTTTTTTAGTGACTATCATAGAAAAATTCCCTCATACTTCCAGCATGGAAAGGGAACCATTCTGAAATACACCAGAGCATTCTCTTCCCAACAAGGCCTTCCCTAAGAAGTAACTATTTGCCAGAGCAAATAGTTATCTGGATGAAGGAAATTACCCAAATTCAGCACCCCTCTATCCATCCTGTCCCACTCAAGGGAAAAGGAGGAGAAAACTGAGAATCACTGGTGAAGTTTACAGTCCAGGACACAGGCTCATCTGTGCCCCAATTAGAGAACTAATTCTTTCTCTCCCTTCCACACCTACCACCACACCACTAAAAGCCTATTTACTACAGTTCCTTTCACACAGTACAACATGTCCAGATTCCAACCAAAAATTACAAGGCAGGTGCTATACTCAGTTGCTTCAGTTGTGTCTGACTCTTTGTGACCTGATGGACTAGACAGTATTTGCCAGGCTCCTCAGTCCATGGAGAAGGCAATGGCACCCCCTCCAGCACTCTTGCCTGGAAAATCCCATGGACGGAGGAGCCTGGTGGGCTGCAGTCCATGGGGTCGCTAAGAGTCAGACACGACTGAGCGACTTCACTTTCACTTTTCACTTTCATGCATTGGAGAAGGAAATGGCAACCCACTCCAGTGTTCTTGCCTGGAGAATCCCAGGGACCGGGGAACCTGGTGGGCTGCTGTCTCTGGGGTTGCACAGAGTCGGACATGACTGACGCGACTTAGCAGTAGCGGTCAATCCATGGGATTCTCCAGGAGAGAAGACTGGAGTGGGTTGCCAGACCCTCCTCTAGAGGATCTTTCTGATGCAGGGATTGAACTCGCATCTCCTGTGTCTCCTGCACTGCAGGTGGATTCTTTACCAGAGTCACCAGGGAAGCCCCTATGGCAAACTAAAAGGCAAAAAACTACAGTCTGAAGAGACTGAACAGCAGCACAATGAGAGTCGGATGTTGGATTCAGGGATGTTGGAATTATCAGGCTAGGAATTTAAAACAACTATGATTATTCTGCTAAGGGCTCTAATGGAAAAAGGAGAATAAATGAATAATGTAAGCAGAGAGATGAAAAGTCTAAGATAGAGTCAAAAGAGATGCTACAGATTAAAAATACTGTAAGAAAATGGAAAATGGTTATTCAGTTCAGTATAGTTGCTCAGCCATGTCCAACTCTTTGTGATCCCATGGACTGCAGCACCCCAGGCTTCCCTGTCCATCACCAGCTCCTGAAGCTTGCTCAAACTCAAGTCCATTGAGTCCGTGATGCCATCCAACCATCTCATCCTCTGTCATCTCCTTCTCCTCCTGCCTTCAATCTTCCCTAGCATCAGGGTCTTTTCCAATCAGTCAGTTCTTCATATCAGGTGGCCAAACTATTAGAGTTTCAGCATCAGCATCAATCCTTCCAATGAATATTCAGGACTGATTTCTTTTAGGGTTGACTGGTTTGATCTCCTTGCAGTACAAGGGACTCTCAAGAGTCTTCTCCAACACCACAGTTCAAAAGCATCAATACTTCGGCACTCAACTTTCTCTACAGTCCAACTCTCACATCCATACATGACTACTGGAAAAACCATAGCCTTGACTAGACAGACCTTTGTTGGCAAAATAACATGTCTGCTTTTTAATATGCTTTGGAAAATGGTTGTAATGGGCTCATTGCTGCTGCTGCTAAGTCACTTCAGTCGTGTCCGACTCTGTGCAGCCCCATAGACGGAAGCCCACCAGGCTCCCCCGTCCCTGGGATTCTCAAGGCAAAAACACTGGAGTGGGTTGCCATTTCCTTCTCCAATGTGTGAAAGTTAATAGTGAAAGTGAAGTCATTCAGTCGTGTCCGACTCTTAGCAACCCCACGGACTACAGCCTACCAGGCTCCTCCGTCCATGGGATTTTCCAGGCAAGAATACTGGAGTGGGGTGCCATTGCCTTCTCCAATGGGCTCACTGGTAGACTGGAAAAGGCTGAGGAAAGAATCTCTGAGCTTGAGGATATAATAAGAGCAAATTCCAAAATGAAAACTTAAAGAGATAAAGACTGAAAAAAAAAGAACAGAATATCCAAGAACTGTAGGACAACTATAAAAGGTATAACATAAACACAATGAGAATACCAAAAAAATAAGAGTAATAGGAATGGAAGCAATATTTGAGGCAATAGTAACTGAGAATTTCCCCCAAATTAATGTCAGACACCAAACTATAGATCCAGGAAGCTAAGATAACACCAAATAAGATAAATTAAAAAACAAACAAAAAAACTGTACCTGAACACAAATATTCCAACTTAAAAAATCAAAGATAAAGAGAAAAACATCTCGAAAGAAGCCAGAGGGGGAAAAACACATTACCTATAGAAAAATAAAAATAAGAATTACTGCTGACCTTTCCCAGAAACCATACAAGCAAGAGGAGAGTGGAGTGAAATAATTAAAGAGTTGAGAGAAACAACCAACCAACCTAAATTATCTTTCAAAAGTGAAGGAAAGATTAAAACTTTCTCAGATAAAAATTGAGGGAACTTGCTGCCAGAGACCTGCCTTGTAAGAAATGTTGAAAACGATTCTTCATAGAGCAGAAAAATGAAACAGGTCAGAAACTTGGATCTACGTAAAGAAAAGAATAAGTAAGTGAAGGTAAAACAAAATATTCTATCTTTCTTATTAATTGATCTAACATGTAATTGGGATTTCCCTAATGGTATAGTGGTTAAGACTCCTGCTTCCAATGCAGGGAATGTAGGTTCAATACCTGGTCAGGAAATTAAGATCCCATGCGCCTTTTTTATTGGGTCTTCCCTGGTAGCAGAGCTGGTAAAAAAAAAATTCATCCACAATGCAGGAGACCCTGGCTCAATTCCTGGGTTAGGAAGATCCGCTGGAGAAGGGATAGGCTACCCACTCCAGTTTTCTTGGGCTTCCCTGGTGGCTCAGAAGGTAAAGAATCCACCTGCAATGCAGGAGACCTAGGTTAGATCCCTGGGTTGGGAAGATCCACTGGAGAAGGGAACAGCTACCCACTACAGTATTCTGGCCTAGAGAATTCCACGGACTGTGTAGTCCATGGGGTCACAAAGAGTTGGACATAACTGAGCAACTTTGACTTTCCCAACAGGTAATAATAACAACAATGTATTTGATTATGCATGTTTATGTATTTCTTTATGCTTATATGTATATGCTTACTTTCATACGCTTATGTGCATATACATACATGCAAAAGCATTTATATGCATATGTATAAGTGAAATGAATGACAGAAATGTTTCAACAATGGGAGGGGATAACCTGGAAAAGAATCTGAAAAAGAATATATGCATATATATGTATGCCTGCATGCTCAGTTGCTAAGTTGTATCTGACTCTTTGCAATTCCATGGACCAGGCTCCTCTGTCCATGGGATTTTCCAGGGAGTGGGTTGCCATTTCCTCTTCCAAGGGATCTTTCTGATCCAGGAATTGAACCTGCATCTCCTGCATGGGCAGGTGGATTCTTCACTGTTGAGCCACCAGGGAAGGCCCATATTCAAATACACACAAACACACACATGCATACATACACACACACACACACATACACACACACACGTGTGTGTGTGTGTATGTTAGTCATTCAGTCATGTTCAGCTCTTTGTAACCCCATAGACTGTAGCTTACCAGGCTCCTCTGTCCATGGAATTCTCCAGGCTTTAATACTGGAGAGGGTTGCCATTCCCTTCTCCAGGGGGTCTTCCTAATCCAGGGATTGAATCCAGGTCTCCCACATTGCAGTCTTTACCGTCTGAGCTACCAGGGAAGCCCATACATACACATATACTCACACATATATACAGGGCTTCCCAGGTGGCTCAGTGGTAAGAATCTGCCTGCCAATGTAGGAGACATGGGTTTGATTCCTGGGTCGGGAAGATCCCCTGGAGAAGGAAATAGCAATCTACTCCAGTATTCTTGCCTGGGAAATACCATGGACAGAGGATCCTGGTGGGCCACAGTCCATGGGGTCACAAAAAGTCAGACACAACTTAGCAACTAAACAACAATAACATCTGAATCACTGTGCTGTACATCTGAAATCAACACAACGTTGTAAGTCAACTACACTTCAATTTTAAAAAAGAATGGAAAGAAATAATTAGGAATATTTGGTTGTTATAAGAATTATCAGGAAATTCCCTGGTAGTTCAGGGGTTAGGACTCAGTGTTTTCACTGCAGGGACCCAGGTTTAATCCCTGGTTGGGAACTAAGATCCCACATGCCTCACAGTACAGCCAAAGAAAAACAGAAAAAGAAAGTATCACTCACACTACCTAGGAAGTAGTATAATATTATTTGAAAGTACACTTGGATTAGTTGTAAATCTATATTACAAACTCTTAGGCAACCACTAATAAAAGCAAAAATTTTAAAAGATGTATAATTGATATTCTAAGAAAAGAGAGAAATGGAATCATACTTAACAACCACAAAAGGCAGAAAAAGTGTACGAGACAAAAACAAGATCAAAGTGCAAGGTAACAAATAGAAAAGCAACAAATTGGTATATATTAATCCAACTATATCAAAAATCACTTAAACATCAATGGTCTAAATATATCAGTTAAAGACTGTCACAATAAAGATTGTTCAGTTCAGTTCAGTCGCTCAGTCGTGTCCGACTCTTTGCGACCCCATGAATCACAGCACGCCAAGCCTCCCTGTCCCTCACCAACTCCCAGAGTTCACTCAGACTCATGTCCATCGAGTCAGTGATGCCATCCAGACATCTCATCCTCTGTCGTCCCCTTCTCCTCCTGCCCCCAATCCCTCCCAGCATCAGAGTCTTTTCCAATGAGTCAACTCTTCCCATCAGGTGGCCAAAGTATTGGAGTTTCAGCTTCAGCATCATTCCTTCCAAAGAAATCCCAGGACTGATCTCCTTCAGAATGGACTGGTTGGATCTCCTTGCAGTCCAAGGGATTCTCAAGAGTCTTCTCCAACACCATAGTTCAAAAGCATCAATTCTTCGGTGCTCAGCCTTCTTCACAGTCCAACTCTCACATCCATACATGACCAGCTGGAAAAACCATAGCCTTGACTAGACGGACCTTTGTTGGCAAAGTAATGTCTCTGCTTTTGAATATGCTATCTACGTTGGTCATAACTTTCCTTCCAAGGAGTAAGCGTCTTTTAATTTCATGGCTGCAATTACCATCTGCAGTGATTTTGGAGCCCAAAAAAATAAAGTCTGACGCTGTTTCCACTGTTTCCCCATCTATTTCCCATGAAGTGATGGGACCAGATGCCATGATCTTAGTTTTCTGAATGTTGAGCTTTAAGCCAACTTTTTCACTCTCCTCTTTCACTTTCATCAAGAGGCTTTTGAGTTCCTCTTCACTTTCTGCCAAAAGGGTAGTGTCATCTGCATTTCTGAGGTTATTGATATTTCTCCCGGCAATCTTGATTCCAGCTTGTGCTTCTTCCAGTCCAGCGTTTCTCATGATGTACTCTGCATATAAGTTAAATAAGCAGGGTGACAATATACAGCCTTGACGTACTCCTTTTCCAGATTGTTAGAGGGAATCAGAAAACAAGAACCAACTCTATATTGTCTATAAGAAACCCACTTAAAAGATAAAGACACACATAGATTAAAAGCAAGTAGGTAGAGAAAAACATACCATGCTAATACCGATCAAAATAAAGCAGAGGTAGCTATATTAATTTCAAACATAGCAGATTTCAGGGCAAGGAAAATTATCAGGAATAATGAAGGTGATTACATAGCATAGGGTCAATATTCCAAGAAGACATAACAATCTTTCATGTATATGTGCCTAACAACGGAGCATCAAACCACCTGAGGCAAAAATTGACAGAACTACAAGGAGAAACCGATGAATCTACTATTACGGTTGGAGACTTCAATATCACTCCATCAGAAACAGATTCAGAGGTTGAAAAATCAATAAGGACACAGTTGAATCCAACACTGTATTATATCCATCAATCAACTGGATATAATTGACATCTATAGACTACTTCATCTAACAGCAGAAGAATACTCATTTTTCTCATTTACATGGAACATATGCCAAGACAGACCATATTCTGGGCCATAAAACAAAGCTTATGAGTTTAAAAGAAAAAAAAAATTATACAATGTCTGCTTTCATGCCACAATATAATTAAATTAGAAATTAATAACAGAATGATAGCTAGAAAATCCCCAAATACTTGGAAATTAAGCAACACACTAATAAATAACACACAGGTAAAGGAAGAAATATCAATACAAATTTTTAATATTTTGAATGAAATAAAAATGGAACAAAACCATCAATGGATGCTAAAAGAAGTGGGTCAAAGTTAGATTAGGAATAAGATCAGTTCGGTTCAGTTCAGTCGCTCAGTCGTGTCCGATTCTTTGCGACCCCATGAATCACAGCACGCCAGGCCTCCCTGTCCATCACCAACTCCCAGAGTTCACTCAGACTCATGTCCATCGAGTCAGTGATGCCATCCAGACATCTCATCCTCTGTCGTCCCCTTCTCCTCCTGCCCCCAATCCCTCCCAGCATCAGAGTCTTTTCCAATGAGTCAACTCTTCCCATCAGGTGGCCAAAGTATTGGAGTTTCAGCTTTAGCATCATCCTTCCAATGAACACTCAGGACTGATCTCCTTTAGAATGAACTGGTTGGACCTCCTTGCAGTCCAAGGGACTCTCAAGAGTCTTCTCCAACACCACAGTTCAAAAGCATCAATTCTTCGGTGCTCAGCTTTCTTCACAGTCCAACTCTCACATCCATACATGACCACTGGAAAAACCATAGCCTTGACTAGACGCACCCTTGTTGGCAAAGTAATATCTCTGCTTTTTAATCTGCTATCTAGGTTGGTCATAACTTTCCAAGGAGTAAGCATCTTTTAATTTCATGGCTGCAATTACCATCTGCAGTGATTTTGGATAGTCTCAAAATATCTCTCCATAAATAATTTATTGAATTCTAAGTAAAACAAATTAACTTTACAGTGGAAAGAATTGGTTGATACCACCCTAACCAAGTGATCAATGTAAACATCACCAAGACAGATGTGTTAATTACCTTATTGTGGTTACTCTTTCACATAAATACACGTATCAAAATCAACAGATTGTGTATCTTAAACTCACACAATGTCACGTATCAATTATATCTTATAATACTGGACACAAAAACTGGAGAGGAAAGCAGCTAGGTGGTGTCTTCTTAACAACAACAACAACAAAAAAGTTAATATCACCAAAATTGGGAGAAATCAACATCATGCACTTTGATACGGTGTACTAAGGACAAAGCAGTTCTGTGGTGTTTCTCCCCCAAAAGTGTCTAACCTGAATCTAAACCTGAGGAAACATCAGATAACACAAAATAACTGATCTACAAAATAACTGGCTTGTGCATTTCAAAAAAGTCAGAAAAGATAAAGAAAGGCTAAGGAACTATACTGCAGATTAAAGGAGATGAAAGGAATTGAACAATCAAATGCAATGCATGATCTTGGATTAGATCTTGAATCAGCAAAAAAGAATATCTGTGATGAAGATTAGGACAAATAATGAAAATTAAATATAGACTTGGTTATATAGCACATGTCATCAATGAACGAGGTCTCTAATTTACTCATAAATGGTTCAGAAAACAATTATATATGTGTGTGTATGTATGTGCATGTATACACACAAAAAAGCAAATGAAACAAAATATAATCAATTGGTGAAACTGAGTAATATGTATAGACAGAAGTTCCTATAAATTTTCTGTAAGTTTAGTATTATATCAAAATCAGAAGTTTTAAAATATTTAAGAAAATATTTTTAAAATTTCAAAAAGTCACCATAATATCAGAGAGCTGAAGAGACATTTGTAATCTTTAAAATTAGGCTAAATCTGCTGACACACTGAAATTACAGAAGTCACCACCAGTCTGATAACAAAACTGAAGATTCAGAACGGGTTCTCTGGTTCCTAACTACCTTCATTCATAGGAGAAATTCAGGAAATTAGACTTGATTATGGAATATTATATTTAATTATCACAGTGTTGGATGAAATGCAAACAATAAGGGGCTTCCCTGGTGGCTCGGAGTGTGCCTGCAATGTGGAAGGCCTGGGTTCAATCCCTGGATGAGGAAGATGTCCTGGAGAAGGAAACAGCAACCCACTCCAGTACTCTTGCCTGGGAAACCCCATGGACAGAGAAGCCTGGTAGGCTACAGTCCATGAGGTCGCAAAGAGTTTGACACAACTGAACAACTTCACTTTCCACTTTTTGTGAAACAATAAAAATAATCAAGTGTTGAAAATGCAACTATACACTTGATAATAAACAAGGAAGAAAAAGGAAATGAAGAATTTGGTCAGCATTGGACAATCCAATGAGTGGTCAGACCTTGATCCTTTAGCTCAGGGTGATGCCTTAACCCAATGCCCCACCCCAGATCCAGGAGTAGTGGTTTCCTTAAGGCAGGGCCAAGAATGACAATTTTAAGGAAGCACCAAAAAATTCAGTAATCCAGATAAATGATATTTCAATGCAATATTTTTTAAATTAATACAACAATTAGTGATGAAAAAAATCAAAATATTAAAGATGATGATTCATACCTCTATCTTTAATATAATTAAT
>NW_011494819.1:576363-631486 GCF_000754665.1 Bison bison bison | reverse complement strand
ATATATTACTATATATTATATTATTATATTTATAATATATTATATATCAGAGAAGGCGATAGCACCCCACTCCAGTACTCTTGCCTGGAAAATCCCATGGATGGAAGAGCCTGGTAGGCTGCAGTCCATGTGGTCGTGAAGAGTCGGACACGACTGAGCGACTTCACTTTCACTTTTCACTTTCATGCATTGGAGAAGGAAATGGCAACCCACTCCAGTGTTCTTGCCTGGAGAATCCCAGGGACAGGAGAGCCTCGTGGGCTGCCGTTTATGGGGTCGTGCAGAGTCAGACACGACTGAAGCAACTTAGCAGCAGTAGCAGCAGCATATAAATATATAAACTATATATAATAATTATATATATAATAATATATATAATTATATATATATTATAATCTAATATAAACTGCATGTTTATATTCCTGCCAAAATTCATGTTAAAGCTCTTATTATGTAATTATATTATACATATTTAAAACATATATTATATAAATATATAAACTATATAATTGTATAATTCTATATAAGTCTATATATAATCTAATATAAAACGCATGTTTATATTCCTGCCAAAATTCATATGTTAATGTTCTAACCCCAGTGTGATAATATTTGGAAATGAGGTCTTTGGGATGTAATTAGGGCAAGAGGAGGTCATAAGGATGGGGCTCTCATAATAGGATTAGTGCCCTTATAAAAAGAGACACTAGAGCTCTCTCTCTTCCCCCTACCTACCACCATGTGAAAACACAGTGAGAAGGCATCCATCTGTAAGCCAGGAAAAGAGCTCTTGTTAGAAACCAATCCTGTTGGACCTTGATCTGGTATTTCTCAGCTTCCAGAACTGTGAGACATAAATATCTGTTGTTTCAGCCACCCAGTCCATGGTATTCTGTTATGGCAGCCTTAGTGGACTAATACAGACAAGTTCAGTACTCCTAACTTTTCGTTTTGCTTCAGGCTCAAATATCACTCCAATATTTTGATATTTAGTTCACTATGGGTTTTTTCACCTTAACTTTGATATTGTCAATACTTCACTAAAGTAATATTGTCTATCTTGATTAGTGTAGTATACCTTTTCTCACCCTAGTCCCAGCCCTACCATAGGGAGCACAGTCTAGGGCTTCACTCTGCTCCCACAATATTTCTCACATATCACCACCAGCCCAGTCTCCCCACAAAGTAACCAAATCCCCATGGTTCCAGCCCACATTTTACAATATCTTGCCTTGTCAGGTGACTGTGAGGTGCTTACCAACTCCCTACCAACTCCCCTCAGCCAGCCCTGACTCTTCTGCTTTCCAGTGACTGTTTTCAAACACATGTCTCACCCTAGGAAAGGCAAAGATAGAGATTAGGGTTCTAAGTGAGATGGGCAAATTCATTAAAAGATCAGAACAAGACCACGCTTAGTGTTTCAGTATTATAAATACTATTTAATGGAGAGTCAAACTCAGAGAAAAGAAGTCATACCATCATCAAAGAGCATAACATCTTCCATTATATGTATATATATATATATGTAATGGGAAATTAATTGCAAGTCCTAGTAACTTTCCTTGAGAGAGAAGGTGGGGATAAGGCAGAAAAGGGAGGTGGAATAGAGGAAGGAAGGTCAACAATTAAGTGCCTAGAGAAAGACAAATACCATATAGTATCACTTATATATGGAATCTAAAATATAACACAAATAAACATATCGAAGAAACAGAAACAGGCTCATAGACAAAGAGAACAGACTTGTGGTTGCCAAGGAGGGTGCAGAGTAAAGTATTGGAAGTTTGAGATTAGCGGATGCAAACTATTCTATATAGGATGGATAAACAAGGTCCTACTGTATGGCACAGGGAACTATATTCAATATCTTGTGATAAACCATAAAGGAAAAGAATATGAAAGAGAATATAAATATAACTGTATTACTTTGCTGCTACTACTACTACTACTAAGTCACTTCAGTCGTGTCTGACTCTGTGCGACCCCAGAGACGGACGTCCACCAGGCTCCCCCATCCCTGGGATTCTCCAGGCAAGAACACTAGAGTGGGTTGCCATTTCCTTGTCTGATGCATGAAAGTGAAAAGTGAAAGTGAAGTCTCTCCGTCGTGTCCGACCCTCAGCGACCCCATGGACTGCAGCCTTCCAGGCTCCTCCATCCATGGGATTTTCCAGGCAAGAGTACTGGAGTGGGGTGCCATTGCCTTCTCCATTACTTTGCTATACAGCAGAAATGAATACAGCATTGTAAATCAAGTATATTTCAATAAAATTTTAAAAACATCAACTGTCTGATCTGCACCAAGGTCTGTGCTAAATGCTTCCCACAATGCCTCACTGAATCCTCCCAACTTTGAATGCTGGGCTATGGGGGATACACGCTGCCCCTATACGAGAAAGCTTTCAAGTATGTGAGAGTATGTATCTACAGACATCTGTGAAAGAGACCATCATCTCTCTGTGTTGGAAAGCAAAAAGCTGTGGTCTGCCAGGTGTGCAAGGCTTTTGCATCTGAATATGAAATGTACAAGGTGTCTCAGGCTGGTGCCTGAGAGATGAAGGTCCTGGACATTCCCAATACCTGACCTCTGTCAGCACTGCAGGGGCTCCAGTCTCTATAGCTGGAAAAAAAACACACCATTCCTGCCAAGCTGAGCTGAGCCCTCCCTGGAGTTACTGCTGCTACAGCACCTGTTTCATTACTCTTGTATTTTACCCAGCTCCCCAAATCACCTTAACATTCTGAGCACTAGAGAAGTATAGAGATTTGTTCTTCACTGTTGGTGGCAGTCCTACATCAGTTTCCTAACTCATTACTACCAAATATAGCGCTATCCACAGACCAAATGAGAAAGAGATGAAATCTGACTTCCAAACCAGAATAAGCACAAGCATCTGCCATAAATTCAACACATCCAAAAACACTCTTACGAAAACCTAAGCTGGGAGCCAATTTCTCCTTTTTGGTCAGACACCTGGGATATACTGTGTTTGGGCTGAGCAGAGAGGCATGTTTCCTATGGCTTCCTAGAAAGAAGCCATTGGAGGAGACCAGCTTCTCTGCACGTCTCTTGCAGTCCAGGAAAAGACCTAGCCACTTCGAGACCAGCAAGACAACCGTTGTCCTATATAACTGAAGAGTCCCTAAAGCAAAATACAACTTGAAGAGAGAAAGAAAAACCAAGAGGAGAAAGCGGAAGGCAGAGCAAGAGAGAGGAATGTTTGGCAGGAGCTGGTGGGTTTGAGTGAAGCAAGATGGGGACCCCTGAGCTATTTCTGCCTCTGCTTTTGGCGGGGTCTCCATCTCTCTGTGTTTATGGGCCTGACGTGACTTTCCACCCAAGTACACTCACTAGGCTTGCAATGGAAAACCTGCCACCTTCCACACAGTTCAGGTTTCATCTGATTCACACCAGCAAGCTCTAGTTTCAAGAGCCTGATGCATTTTTGCAACTGGATGGAAACAGTGATGCAAATCAGACCCAGAGAACACCTGAAGTTCTTCACTACACTTGTACCTTCATCTTTGCCACCAGCTCCCCCATCTTCAAGGTCACTGACTCAGTGGCCAGACTCCATGCCCAAGCTTCTCCAGGCTTTGATGTCCACAGATGCCAGCTTCCCAGGACCACAGAAAAAGGAGCTGGTCCCCCAAAGCACCAAAGTTTACATAACAAGGTAGGGTGACCAGGAGGCCAAATTGGAGGTTGAAAGGAAAGGCTGCAGGAATGCATGCCAGGGCAAGAGGCACAGGGTTGTCATTTATAGGACATGACACAGCCTCCCAAGCAGGCTAGTGTGTGAGCCGTCAAGAGTTCCCCTCATGATCAGGCTTTCATGTTCCAAGCTAAGCGGGTGTGAGCAAATACGGACAAGTGGCCACTCTGACTCAATCATAGCAAATTTTTGCTATTCATTTCTTGGAAGGGAGGAGGGAGGGCAGAAACCAAGATCTGGTCAACACAGGAGTGGCTGAAGTGCAATTTTAATTATCCTGGGCTTGGCCCAACCCACCCTCTCGGTGTGAGGGGGAAATAATTTGCTACTCCTGCTGTCATGGACACTGGCAGGCAGAGCCAGAGCCCCACAGGAAGCAGTAGCAAGAGAGGTTAGGGACAGAATGGGAGTGGCCATGGTACTGAGCTGTGGGGGCAGCGGGAGAGGGGTAGCCGCACAGGGACTGCAATTCACGCCAGGTCTTCCTTCATCTAGACCCTGCTTCTGGGAAATGTGGTGGCAATCAGGAAACTAAAACTGACTTCCTGATATGATACATTTACACGATAAAATACGGGTGATGGTGGTTTAGTTGCTAAGTCATGTTCGACTCTTGCCCACCAGGCTCCTCTGTGCATGGCATTTTCCAGGCAAGAATCCTGGAGTGGGTTGCCATTTCCTCCTCCAGGAGATCTCCCCAAACCGGGGATCAAACCCAAGTCTTCTGCATCACCTGCATTGGCAGGCAGATTCTTTCCCACTGAGCCATGAGGGAGGCCCCCCCAATGGAATATTACTCAGCCATATAAAGGAATGAAACAGTGCCACTTACAGAGACATGGTGGACCAAGAGACTATCGTATAGAGTGAAATAAGTCAGAAAGGGAAAAAACGAATATAGCATATTAATGCATATATGTGGAATCTAGAAAAATGGTACAGATGAACCTGTTTGCAAAGCAGAAAGACAGACACAGACGTAGATAACAAACATATGGACACCAAGAGGGGAAAGCATGGAGGGATGAATTGGGAGATTGGGACTGACATATATATACTACTATGTATAAAAAAGATAAATAATAAGAACCTACTGTATGCAGGGAACTCTACTCAATGCTCTGTGATGACCTAAATGGGAGGGAAATCCAAAAGAGAGGTATATATGTATACTGTGGATGGTTCACTTTACTGTACAGCAGAAAATAACACATTGTAAAGCAACTACACTCCAATAAATTTCTCTTAAAAATAACTTCTTGGCTTCTTCGCAACCCAGACTGGGTCAGGGGTTCCTGCACATGCTCTGTTGGAGCACTCATCACCTTGTATTACATTTCTGTGTTGGTCTGTCTGTCGTCTTGAGAGCAGGGACTGTATGTTTTCATCTTTCTTCCTCCCAGCACCTAGTGGCCTATCTGCCTAGGTTAATGCTTGTTGAATGAGTGAATGAACTACTACTATGACTCAAGTCTGACTCATTCCTTCTGCTGAAACCTGAGCGGGTGCTGCTGGGTTGTACTGCAGTCTCTCTGCATCCAAGGCACCAGCTGGGATAAGGCAGCCATCTTTGCTCAGGCAAAAGAGCATCAGTTAGGGTTTACTCATCGCTGCCACGTGACCTCACCTACCCTAACTAAACCCTGATCTCCCCATTCTCATCTTTCCCCATTACACACTTTATCATTTTATTTATTGAATACTGCTATCATACAGCTCTTCCTAAGGCACAGTCCTGGTGACAAAATATGTTAATATTAATTGATCACTAACTATGGATTCCTTTATGTAATTTTTATAACAGACCTAAGTAAACAAGGAAATTGAAGTCAAGAGGAGCTAAGTAAGTTTTTCGAGCCAGTAAGGGACAAAAAAAAAATCACAACTCAAACCCAGCTGAACCTTATAACCACTATCCTCAAAATCTTTCAGAGGCTACAAATATTTACTCTTTTATCCTTTTTCTCTATATTTTAAAGTATTTCAGTTCAGTTCAGTCACACAGTCGTGTCCAACTCTTTGCAATCCCATAGACTGCAGCAAGCCAGGCTTCCCTGTCCATCACCAGCTCCTGAAGCTTGCTCAAATTCAAGTCCATTGAGTCGGTGATGCCATCCAACCATCTCATCCTCTGTCAACTCCTTCTCCTCCTGCCTTCAATCTTTCCCAGCATCAGGGTCTTTTCCAATCAGTCAGTTCTTCACAGCAGGTGGCCAAACTATTGGAGTTTCAGCATCAGCATCAGTCCTTCCAATGAATATTCAGGACTGATTTCCTTCAGGATTGACTGGTTTGATCTCCTTGCAGTCCAAGGGCCTCTCAAGAGTCTTCTTCAACACTACAGTTCAAAAGCATCAATTCTTCAGCACTCAGTTTTCTCTATATTCCAACTCTCACATCCATACATGCCTACTGGAAGAAACACAGCTTTGACTAGATGCATCTTTGTTAGCAAAGTAACATCTCTGCTTTTTAATACACTGTCTAGATTGGTCATAGCTTTTCTTCCAAGGAGCAAGCATCTTTTAATTTCATGGCTGCAGTCATCATCTGCAGTGATTTTGGAGCCCAAAAGAATAGTCTCTCACTGTTTCCATTGTTTCCCCATCAATTTGTCATAAAGTGATGGGACCAGATGCCATGGTCTCAGTCTTCTGAATGTTGAGTTTTAAGCCAACTTTTCACTCTCCTCTTTCACTTTCATCAAGAGGTTGTTTAGTTTTTCTTCACTTTCTGCCATAAGGGTGGTGTCATCTGCATATGTGATTAGTGATATGCAATCTGATTATTGATATTTCTCCTGACAATCTTGATTCAAGCTTGTTGTGCTTCATCCAGCCCAGCATTTCACATGATATATTCTGCATATAAGTTAAATAAGCAGGGTGACAATATACAGCCTTGACGTACTCCTTTCCCGATTTGGAAGCAGTCTGAGGCTCCATGTTCAGATCTAACTCTTGCTTCTTGACCTGCATACAGATTTCTCAGGAGGCAGGTCAGGTGGTCTGGTATTTCCATCTCTTTAAGGATTTTTCACAGTTTATCGTGGTCCACACAGTCAGAGAAGGCAATGGCAACCCACTCCAGTACTCTTGCCTGGAAAATCCCATGGATGGAGGAGCCTGGTAGGCTGCAATCCATGGGGTCGCTAAGAGTCGGGCATAACTAAGTGATATCGCTTTCACTTTTCACTTTCACGCATTGGTGAAGGAAATGGCAACCCACTCCAGTGTTCTTGCCTGGAGAATCCCAGGGACGGGGAGCCTGGTGGCTGCCGTCTATAGGGTAGTACAGAGTTGGACACGACTGAAGCGACTTAGCAACAGCAGCAGCACACAGTCAAAGGTTTTGGCATAGTCAATAAAGCAGAAATAGATGTTTTTCTGGAACTCTCTTGTTTTTTTGATGATCCAAAGTATGTTGGCAATTTGACCTCTGGTTCCTCTGCCTTTCTAAATCCAGCTTGAACATCTGAAAAATCATGGTTCACATAATGTTGAAGGCTGGCTTAGAGAATTCTGAGCATTACTTTGCTAGCATGTGAGATGAATGCAATTGTGCAATAGTTTGAACATTCTTCAGCATTGCCTTTCTTTGGGATTGGAATGAAAACTGACCTTTTCCAGTCCTGTGGCCACTGCTGAGTTTTCCAAATTTGCTGGCATATTGAGTGCAGCATCATCTTTTAGGATTTAAAATAGCTCAACTGGAATTCCATCACCTCCATGAGCTTTGTTCATAGTGATGCTTCCTAAGGCCCACTTGACTTTGTATTCCAGGATGTATGTCTCAAGGTGAGTGATCATACCATCATGGTTATCTGTGATCTTTGAAGATCTTTTTTGTATAGTTCTTCTGTGTATTCTTGCCACTTCTTAATATCTTCTGCTTCTGTTAGGTCCATACAATTTCTGTCCTTTACTGTGCCCATCTTTGCATGAAACGTTCCCTTGGTATCTATAATTTTCTTGAAGATATCTCTAGTTTTTCCCACTCTATTTTTTTCCTCTATTTCTTTGCATTGATCACTGAAGAAGGCTTTCTTATCTCTCCTTGCTATTCTTTGGAACTCTTCATTCAAATGGGTATATCTTTCCTTTTCTCCTTTGCCTTTAGCTTCTCTTCTTTCCTCAGCTATTTGCAAGGCCTCCTCAGGCAGCCATTTTGCCTTTTTGCATTTCTTTTTCATGGGGATAGTCTTGATCACTGCCTCCTGTACCTTGTCACAAACCTCTATCCATAGTTCATCAGGCAGTCTGTCTATCAGATCTAATCCCTGGAATCTATTTGTCACTTTCACTGTATAATCACAAGAGATTTTATTTAGGTCATACCTGAATGTGCAAAAGAATTGATGCTCTTGAACTATGGTGTTGGAGAAGACTCTTGAGAGTCGCTTGGACTACAAGGAAATCTAACCAGTCCATCCTAAAGGAGATCAGTTCTGGGTGTTTATTGGAAGGACTGATGCTGAAGCTGAAACTCCAATACTTTGGCCATCTCATGCGAAGAGTTGACTCATTGGAAAAGACCCTGATGCTGAGAGGGATTGGGGGCAGGAGAAGAAGGGGATGACAGAGGATGAGATGGCTGGATGGCATCACCGACTCAATGGACATGCGTTTGGGTGAACTCCGGGAGTTGGTGATGGACAGGGAGGCCTGGCGTGCTGCGATTCATGGGGTTGCAAAGAGTCGGACACGACAGAGTGACTAAACTGAACTGAAGGGAACTGATACCTGAATGGTCTAGTGGTTTTCCCTACTTTCTTCAACTTAAGTCTGAATTTGGCAATAAGGAGTTCATGATCTGAGCCACAGTCAGCTCCAGGTCTTATTTTTGCTGACTGTATAGAGCTTCTCCATCTTTGGCAAAGAATATAATCAATCTGATTTTGATATTGACCATCTGGTAATGTCCATGTGTACAGCCTTCTCTTGTGTTGTTGGAAGAAGGAGTTTTCTATGACCAGTTCATTCTTTTGGCAGAACTCTGTTAGCCTTTGCCCTGCTTCATTTCATACTTCAAGACTAAATGTAAAGTCCTTAGGGTGGGACTATTCCTCACTCATCTACACACCATAAGTGTTGAATAAATAGTTGTTGAATTTAACTGAATGCACCATTTGTCTTTGGCCTCTTGTATAAACAACCCGAAGAGCTTGTGCATGGATCAAGGAAGGCAGCAGCTCTGGGATGGAACGAGTAGCCTGGATCATAACTACTCACAGCCATTCTTTGGAGGAAAGTGGGAACAGTCATGTAGGAATCATACTCTGAGTCCCCCTCCAGGCTTTTCTAGTGGCTCCACCTCTTTCTACTACAGGAAGGGATAAACACCCTTCATATATTTCCTCTCACCCCCAACTGCAAGGAAAACAGTAACACTAATTAGTTGTAACAGGGTGTTCATTTCACACAGTTCTCAGCAGGTTGCCCTGCTGTTCTTTGAAATGGTCTGGAAACAGCCTTGATTTTAAACATCTGAAGATAATTGAACCAAAGTGGCACCCAGAAAGCCTGAGTGACATGCCTTTTATTCTCTCCCTCACTAACAAGAAATGTTTGCTGCCATTTCTTATTGACTCAACACCTTGAAAGCCTCCGGCAACGATGACTTGCACCCCAGGATCCTAAAAGAATAAGTTAAAGTAATGATTGGTAATAAATGCAGGAACAGGGAAGCCTGAGAGATTAAATGAAACCCTCTGCCTATTTTAAGGGAAGAAGGAATTGCCCTAAAGCCCTATAAACTTAAGTTCTGTACCTTGAAAAAATAGGGAAGTTGTGGGGAGGGCTGAAAAGAATTTATGACAAGATCAATTTGCAAACAGTTTTCAAAGACAAGGATATTAGTTAGCAAAGATGGAAACATTTTCTAATATACTGTTGGCAAGTGGGTGGGAAACTAGGCTGTCATGTCCTGTGGGTGGAAGTGTAAATTGCACAACCTTTTATGGAGGGCAATTTTGGAACATCCATCAGAATTTTAAATGATGTAACTTCAACCACACAACTCTACTTCTAGAATTTATTCCATAAATGCTATCAAAATGCCCCCCTCACATAGTCTAGGAGCTTTATTTACAGAAGAAAATGACTGAAAACAATGTAAAGGTCCATTAAAGTAGTTTGGGTAAAAATGATGATAAATCCACACACTGGAATACTATGGGACTTTTAAAACAGCAGGAAGGGGAAAACCTGTAAGTATGTCTATTTAACAATCTCCAGTATAACAGTTTGAAACTAACTTCATAAAGTCCAAAGTACTGGGTGTATTATGCCAAAATCTGTGTTTTGATTTTAAAGGTTTGTATATAAACATATGTATGTAAGTGTATATAATGATTCATATAATGAATAATCATATGATTATAATCATATAATCATTCATATAACGACTCATATACATTATACCTCTACCTGGAATGATACAAAACAAAGTGGTAACAGTGACTGACCCTACAGTGATAAACCAGGACACTAGCAATGGGAGATTAATTTTCACTTAGTGCATTTCAGTGACTACTTCTTATGCTATTTGAATTTTTTAATATGTGTACAAGTTATTTGAGTATTTTTAATTTGTAAGAAAAAAAGAAAAATAAGTAACAACTGTTACATTCTATTAAGGAATGGAATCTTGCAGGACAACTATGACCTCTAAGATGCAGAGGTGAGCCTGGTACTTTTAAGAGGAAAAATACAGAACCTACCTTGTGATTCTTAGGCTTTGACTCAGCCTGTCTGGGAAAACCTACAAACACATTTTCCAAGAAGTCAGTGATTTAACAGGTGTACAGGTAACAGAAGCCCATCCCCAGAAGGAGGTACCTACTGATCACTGTCATTCAGCAGGAATTTAACAAATAGTACAGAGCAGGTGCTCCTGAGCCTACTGGGCAGCAGCTAAGGAAACAGACAGGCAGATATTCTGGGCCCAGAAACAGTGACTCCTCAAAAAGAATGAAGGAAACTCTCCACATCACTACCATGTACTTACAGGCCAGCTCAGCCCTGTAGAACCAGAGGAGCCTCAGTGTACATTCAAAGGCCCTCAGAGTGTAAAGCCGCATCCTACCTGCCTCCAGCTCGTCTTCCAACCCAGGGTAAGGGAAGAGAGGGTACTGAGTCTGGGGGGAGGTTGCTCATGGAAAATCAATGGCTTTCTCCCAGGGCTCTGCTCACACCTGGCTGTGATCATGGGCCATTTGTCTCCCCATCTCCAAAATACGGTGACTACTGGCTCCATTTTGTATGGTTTTGAGAGAATCAAATGAGATTATCGTGATTTTCCATCCTAGGACAGACAATGCTCTGAGAAAACAAACTGTCACACAAATATAAAATATTAGCAATATGACACTGGTGATCTTTTTTGGTGAAAAGCCAGCAACTTGACTGAATTATAAAGTCATTTCAGTTCAGTTCAGTTCAGTCACTCTGTCGTGTCCGACTCTTTGTGACCCCATGAATTGCAGCACGCCAGGCCTCCCTATCCATCACCAACTCCCAGAGTTCACCCAAACTCCTGTCCATCAAGTCGGTGATGCCATCCAGCCATCTCAACCTCTGTCGTCCCTTTCTCCTCCTGCCCTCAATCCCTCCCAGCATCAGGGTCTTTTCCAAAGAGTCAATTCTTCTCATGAGGTGGCCAAAGTATTGGAGTTTCAGCTTTAGCATCAGTCCTTCCAATGAATATTCAGTACTGATTTCTTTAGGATGGACCGGTTGGATCTCCTTGCAGTCCAAGGGACTCTCAAGAGTCTTCTCCAACACCACAGTTCAAAAGCATCAATTCTCCAGTGCTCAGCTTTCTTCACAGTCCAACTCTCACATCCATACATGACCACTAGAAAAACCATAGCCTTGACTAGACAGACCTTTGTTGGCAAAGTAATGTCTCTGCTTTTGAATATGCTATCTAGGTTGGGCATAACTTTCCTTCCAAGGAGTAAGCATCTTTTAATCTCATGGTTGTGGTCACCATCTGCAGTGATTTTGGAGCCCAGAAAAATAAAGTCTGACACTGTTTCCCCTATTTCCCCACCTATTTCCCATGAAGTGATAGGACCAGATGCCATGATCTTAGTTTTCTGAATGCTGATGGTTTAGTCAAAATAGTCAATCAGGCAAACAAAACCCAAAGTTATGATTATTCCATTAACTGCCATGCACATATTTTATTATTATTATATATAACTATATAGGATTGCAAGGTGAGGGTGGTGTGAGGACTGCAGATAACAGCCTAAAGACAGATTCCTGACCTATAGGAAATGCCAGGTCTGGTCAAGAGGACATGTGAACAACTGTATCCAATATCACCATGACCATATTCTATTAGAGGTACTGGAGAGATGCCATGGGAGAAAAACAAAAGGATTGACCCTGTGATGCTTAGAGGATCAACCTCCAAATACAGACTCACCAACTACCTAGGGATACAGACGAGTGACAACTGCTCACTAAACCACATATTTATTTGTTAAAGAATCTGCAAGCAATTAACAGTGATTTTTGTAGCAGAAAAGTTAATCAACATATTTGTTTAATATTGTTTGGATTTAGTCAAGTCTCTCATTGAATAATTGCAAAACTAAAGGACCCAAAATGACCCCACAATTAGTAGTCATTTCACATTTCACAGTGGTAGGAACACCGAGTAAAAATTAAAGAAATGACCTGTCAGTAGTAGCACTATTAGGCAATATTTCAATCAAGATAACTTCAAATAATATGTTTACCACCATCAAGCCCAGGGCTTATGTTCCCCATATGCCTAACAGACAGAGCTGTATTCCACCAAAACAGCAACTCATCCAACAATTCAGTGGATCCTAACCATCAGTTAAAGGCAGAAAAGGGACAAAGGGAAGATAAAATAGACAAATCAGTTGTTTAAAGCCATGGAGACAAAAGAAAAGGTTAACCAAATGTTTCATTTTCAAACCTGTGTTGCATTCAGCTTGGTGCTTCATTCAGCTCTAAACATCTTTCTAAGAGTTGCAAATGTTGGGTAGAGCTCCCTGAGTTAACCTGCATAAAATTAAATTTAATTCTAATTTAATTCACTTCCAGAATGGTATTCTGTTGCCAATGTTAAAACCCTGAAGGAGTTTCATTTTCCATGACCTCTATAAAATAACAAGTTGTATTTGCCACAACCAGAAAAACATCCTGAGCCTCATTTGCCTAGGGAGCCTGTAATCAGATCTTACTTTACTGCCCCACGTTATTTCAATAGCCACAAGTCATTCCTATTAAAACAGAAAGTAATTTTCTGTCCTTGCTACAATAACGAATGTTCTCAGTTATGACATTTATTTGGGTGCTGGCAGAACTATTACAATTGCTTTAAAAATACAGGGTCCAGAGCACTCATTTAAGAAGCTAAACTTGTACTAACCAGTCCCTTGTCCCCTAGGCATTCCTAATGAAAAGACAGTGGTAGAGAACAGTAGTTTCCATACCTGTTGCCTGTCAAAATCATCTGAGGACTTTTCTAAAATACAAGTTTCACCCCCTTGTCCTCATCCAGATATTCTGAAAGGAATATTTGGATTGGAACCCCAGAATCTAGCCTGGTAACATACCCTTCAGGTACACTGGGCATCAGCCCCAGTGTAGAATTCTGTTGGGTGTGTGGTGTCATTAAAAGAACCAACTAGGCAAATCAGAGAAGAAAAGTTGATAATAATGAGGGCTGAATAGTTTCTGGACAAATCAAAGCAAGTTGAATATGGACTAAGATTATATCAAGAAAGTAGTATCAATCATGTGATATGTGATGATGGCATTTTATTTAGGTCAGAAAATGACCCTTCTTTTGAGGTCTACTCAAGCACCGAAGAACTTTGTTGTAAAATGACATAAAGTCTGAGGTTTGCTTTAGAATACTCCAGCCAAAAAGTAGAAATAAAGATGGGGACAAGCAAAAATATTGGTGGCACTGAGGATGGATGATGGGTTCACGAAAGTTCATGGAATTTTAAGGTTGAGAAATTTTCATAATAACATGTTTTTAATTATCTGAAACAGAACAATAATAATAACCAGAGCCCATCTCTACCATAAAAGTCTATTTTCCACAACCTCTGAAAGACAGCTGATTGGCATGCTGCATTCTCTCCCATTCTCCATGGAGGAATAAGAGTGCAGAAAGGATAAATGACTTCCCTCCATTGCCAGTTGCCTGTTACCAATAGTAGGTGCCGTTTTTCCTTTAGAGGAGCCTTTCCATTCAATATCCTAACTATACACATGGAATTAGGGCTTTTCCCTAATCATAATTTAAGCAATGTTTAGAGGCTGACCTTTGTGAAATATTTTGAATTTTTCTTTAAGAAATTATCTGAAAATAGATGCTGCTATTTTCAGTTAGAAATACACTGAATCTCTGAGCATGGTAATGTAGGGAGGTAAAATCTAAGTCATCAAGTACACAAAACGGGTCCATTTTCAAGTCTCAACAAAGAATACAGAATTGGTTATAGGAAGATATGACTTTTAGCAAATTTGGCATATGAAAATCTAGCATTACCAATATGATAGGAATTTGTCATTTTATCTATGGATTTTTTTTTTTGCCCTCATAGCATTTCATTCTATAATACCTATAAACAACAAACATCCTTTGAACATTGAAAAGTAAGTCTATCATTCAAAGAGTCCATGTACGCATTTGGTGAAAATTCATGTACCTCAAAAAATATACAGCACCTAGCTGTAAGTCCCAGTGGTTAAAATTAAGTATAAATTTATTTACAGAGACTACTCAGATATCAGAGGAGTTGGTGCCGATAAGACTTTATGCTAAGTAAACAGGCTGTTTTGTTGTTGCTGCCAGATTAAGAAGGAAAGACCTAGAAGCTCTAAAAGCATAGAAACTACTGAACAATTTGAGGGGTTGCTGGTTCTGGCTTGACCTTCTGAAAAAAGGGTGTTGGTGCCACGCTTCCCATCTGTAGAGAAGCATGTGATGTGGATGTTGGATTACAGTCTGTAAAGAACATGGTCCCTGAGCCAAGTACAGGGAGCTTCCCTGTTTGCCCAGATTCACTGCCAGATAACAAAAACAAGCTTCAAATTCAATCTTGAGTTACTGGGTGTTTCAAGCTTTTTTTGGAAAGAATAAATGTGTGTGGGATTAAAAGTCAGTTTTTGGATTGCCCTGAGACAAAATAGCCCAAATGTCATAATCACTATTATCACCTAACAGGGATGGTTAACAAGATCTGGGTTAAGCTGTCTGGTGAGTCATGAAAGGCAAATGACACAGCAATCAAAACACCTCTTTTCCCAGAGTATGTGCACCAAGTCCCTGAGCATCCTGGACAACTCTACTCACCCTCTGTACCTACTGCAGCTCAAAGGAGAGGCCTCTCCCAGAATCCTGAAACTCAAGATCATCCCACCTTCTCCTTCACTTGATGGGGACAAAGTCTTTCCAGTGAAACCGGAAAGAACTCCATCTGTGTGAGTATTAAGGGACTATGCAGCAGTGACCTTCTGGGCTTACTATCTAATTATTGATCCTGACCTTCTGGACTGTGAGAGATCTAGAGGGAAGCTTAACATTCAGATAAGGATCGGGATGTCTATAAATGAGTAATGAACTTTTAAACCTCGTATGGGCAGCACATACCCATCAAGATGCACTTCAGTGTCTGAAGAGCCCAGCTGTCCTTCAGAGATATGCAAATATGATACCTCAAGACTGACAACTAGATCTTGGTGAGTTCTCCTGGGTACCCCTCCTAAGTCTGAGTTCCTGGGTCACATTCCCTTTCTAAAGAGGATTCAGAATAAGCCTTAGGTCGGAATGTTGGAATCCCAAAAGATACCAACATTTCCTAAAATCTGTTGGCTACTAACATTTAAGGACCCACAAACTCATTTTGAAGAAGCATCTTCATGATTCAGGAGCAAAAATAGTCAACTAGAGGAAGACAGATTCAAAATCATCCTGCTGTTTACATATAAACCGTAATTCAAAAAGATTCATGCACGTCAATGTTTACTGCAGCACTATTTACAACAGCCAGGACATGGAAACAACCTCGATGTCCATCAATAGATGAATGGATAAAGAAGATGTGGTCTATATATACAGCGGAATATTACTCAGCCATAAACAAGAATGAAATGATGCCATTTGCAGAGATGCAGATGGACCTAGCGACTGTCATACAGAATGAAGTAAGTCAAAAAGAGAAAAATAAATATTGTATATTAATGCATATATGTGGAATCTAGAAAAATGATATAGATAAACTTATCTGCAAAGGAGAAACAGAGACACAGACACAGAGAACAAAGATACAGATACAAAGAGGGGAAGGGAGGATGGGATGGATTGGGAGATCGGGACTGACATATAATAGACATAAGCAGTGAGAACCTACTGTAGAGCACAAGGAACTCTACTCAAAGTTCTGTGGTGACCTAAACGGGAAGGAAATCCAAAGCAGAGGGGGGACGTGTGTGTACACATATGGCTGATTCACTTTGCTGTTAAGCAGAAACTGACACAACATGGTAAAGCAACTGTGCTCCAATAAAAAATAAATAAATGAACTGCGGAGGTCTTTTTTCCCACAGCTTGGAGCTCAAGGCATCAACTCATCTCAGGTCTGTCAGCTTTCATGTGAGTTTGTTTTCCCTCTGCTGTGTTTTAAATTTAATGATGGTTTGAAAGTCCTGAGCCCTGCAGAACCCACGATGATACTGGGTCAGTCCCAACAGTCAGCTGCCACCGTGAGCACACTAAACCAAGAGCCCAAACAAAGACAAGTTTGGAGAGCCATATCCTCTAAAGTGAGTTCCAGCCACACACGGCAGTGAGACAGGACATGAGGAATGAAAAGAAAGACTGAAGTGAGGCTGTTTTTCTCCTTGACGGCCTGAGTCAGTTCCCAGACAGTATTAACGGTCTTATATGTGATTTGACAGGTACCAAAAAGTACCTGTCACTTTGTGTATCTCAGCCCCTGACTCTTCATTATGATGGTGCTTGTTCTGAAAAGTATTCTCAGAGCTTCCACACATGCGCCTCTCCATCTTCCTCAAAGATTCCCTTGTGTCTCAGAGGGCTTCCTCCTTTTTCTTCCTGACAGTTCACCTTCATTCCCAGCATGGGACCGGGCCCTGAGCTGGGACCTCCTGCCAGTTGGTTCACGTATTCCTGCTGCTCATGGAAGGAATGACCAGGAGAATTTCTAACACTCTGCTTCAGCTGAACCCAATGCTACTTTCTCAGGCAAACTTGTGCAATCTGTCTTTCATTTAGAGATATTTTTGTCCTGTTAACACTGGGGGTTTTCAGATTGCCTTTTATTCTATTTCTTTTTCTCCCTTTCTGGGCAGAAAGCAGAGGCTGCCATGGACATAAGACCTGAGACATATACAGTAAGATGAGGCAGTTACTCCTACAAACTAATTGTGCTTCCAAATGCTAAAGCCTGGTCAGAGAGAGAGCTCTGAAATAGACTCCAAGCAGACAGCACTGGGTAAATCCTAGCTACAAAAATGTCTTGTTAATGGGACAACTAGAAATTCTTTCCTTCTCACTAAAATCTGATGATCTTATCTCCATTAGAGACAGAGACTTAAGAGTATAAAGATATCAACTCACATGTCCAAGACTACACCTAGAGGCAACTGGCAAACACCTCAGGTTGTTCTCCAGGAGCATCTAGAAGCCAAATCATCTCTAAAGTGGCTGTTGTGCTTACCATACCCCTCACTAAAGTTTGACAACTACTGATTCAGTTTAGCAAATGTTCATGGAGACCTAATAGGGATTCAAAGATGAGAGAGACATAGAGCTCTCCAGGGTTTTCCAGTCTAGTTGGCTTACAAAACAAATATGCTGTCCAAAAAGTTATCACTCAAGGCAAAATGTGTTAAGTGTCATAAGAAAGGTACAAAGTATTGATTTTTACAGGCTTTGACTTTACCTCTTCTTCTGTAACCAATTTTAAAATGTAGAAAAGACCAATCAAAAGTACTGTGAGAGTGTACAAGCGTGTGCATGTGCACAGAGAGGGCCACACAAGAGAGACAGACAAAGTCACTGTCTTCTTGGCTAAAGGCATCAACTGCCCGAGTGTAAAGATTAATGCCAATCTATTAGGATAACAAGAGGATAATAGGTATAAATGATGTTAAGGCAAGAAAGAGCTAAATTCAAATTACTGCCCAGCTCAGGAATAGAGACACAGACATACAGAATGGACATGCAGACATAGTGGAGAGGGGGGGCTTGACGGATGAACCGGGAGATTGGAATTGACATATATACACTACTACTCTGTGTAAAATAGATAGTTAGAGGGAACCTGCAGCATAGCCCAGGGGCGCTCAGCTCGGAGCTCTGTGACGACCTAGATGGGTGAGATGGAGGTGGGTGACAGGGAGATCCAAAGGGAGAGGACACATGTATACATATGGCTGATTCACTTCATTGCACAGCAGAAACCAGCACAACATTGTAAAGCAACTATACCCCAATAAAACAAACAAACAAACAAACTAATTACTTCCCTGCTGGCAATGTGAAGCTTGCAGGAATTCTGTGAAACCAGAGGCAGAATGGGAGTCTTCCTCATAAACAGTCTAAATCAGGTTACTTGGTGAAGACCTCCCCTCAAGAGGAGCTTTGTGATAATGAAGGCCAGTGGGGGACCTCTGTATTTTTACCATGTTGGCTACACACTTGATAGTTGTAGGCTGTCTAAATGAGACTGCCTTATGACTATAAAATCACAGCAGCACATTGGCATAATTTTGAGAGGAAATTACAGACAGGCCCCTAAAAGAGGAGTTCCCTACAGTGGACTCCAAATGAAGATAAAATTGGTGACATCTGAGAAATTCATTCCCTATGGCAATACCCAAATTGTACATGAGCTCTGCATGGATACATGTAATTTTCTTCTGAAGTCACCCTATGTTTGATTCTGTACATCATGCCAATTAACATTTATATCAAATTATTCTTTTTCATCTTGGAATATTCCTGTTACATTGGATGCTTAGGATAGGTCTCAGAAGCAGTATTAACTTTTTTCAGAGGAAATTTCAGGGAAGGAGAGGCAAAAAGTACTCAGAACAGAAGGAGGAGCAGAAACAACTGCATGGAGAATGATAAGAAGTTAGGCCTCTGTCCAGAGGAATTGCAATATTCCAAAAAGAGATCGTACTCCTTGGAAGGAAAGTTATAACCAACCTAGACAGCATATTAAAAAGCAGAGACATTACTTTGCCAACAAAGATCCGTCTAGTCAAGGCTATGGTTTTTCCAGTGGTCATGTATGGATGTGAGAGTTGGACTGTGAAGAAAGCTGAACGGCGAAGAATTGATGCTTTTGAACTGTGGTGTTGGAGAAGACTCTTGAGAGTCCCTTGGACTGCAAGGAGGTCCAACCAGTCCATCCTAAAGGAGATCAGTCCTGGGTGTTCATTGGAAGGACTGATGCTAAAGCTGAAACTCCAATACTTTGGCCACCTCACGGGAAGAGTTGACTTATTGGAAAAGACCCTGATGCTGGGAGGGATTGGGGGCAGGAGGAGAAGGGGACAACAGAGGATGAGATGGCTGGATGGCATCACCAACTCGATGGACATGAGTTTGAGTGAACTCCAGGAGTTGGTGATGGACAGGGAGGCCTGGCGTGCTGCGATGC
Source organism: Bison bison bison (assembly GCF_000754665.1). NCBI lineage: Eukaryota > Metazoa > Chordata > Mammalia > Artiodactyla > Bovidae > Bison > Bison bison. The sequence goes on along the minus strand of NW_011494819.1, from coordinate 612,076 downwards.
ATAGGGTCACAAAGAATCGAACACGACTGAGCGACTGAACTGAACTGAAAAAGAGATCTCCACGCCCATGTTTGTTGCAGGATTATTCACAATAATTAAGACATAAAAACACTAAGTGCACAGGAAACCATATTCAATATACTTCGATAAGCCAAAATGTAAAAATACGAAAAATGTATATACATGTATAACTTTGCTGTACAGCAGATAGTCACACAACTTTGTAAATCAACTATACTTTAATAAATTTTAAAATAAAAGAGACTTCCCTGGTGGTCTAGTGGTTAGGATTTGGCGCTTTCACAGCTGTGGCCGGGGTTCAATCCCTAGTCAGGGAACTGAGATCCCACAAGGCGTGTGCCATGGCCAAAAAAGGCTAAAATAATAATAATAAAAGTAAAAAATAAAATAAAGTGTCCATCAATGGATGGATAAAGAAATGGGCATATACATATATATACTCATATGTGTGTATGAATATTATTCAGCCAGGAGAAAGAAGGAAATCCTACCATTTGTCACAATGTGAATGGACCTTGAGGGCATTACGCTAGGTGAAATAAGTCAGACAAAGACAAATACTATATGATCTCACCCATACGTTGCATTTTTAAAAAGCTGAATTCATAGAAACAGAGTAGAATGGTGAGTAGCAGGGGTGGGGTGGGGGAATTTAGATGTTAGTCAAAGGGTGCAAACTTGTAGAGAGAAGGTAAACGAGTCCTGGAGACCTAACACACAGCATTGTGATTATATTCAACAACACTCCACTATGTACCTTAAAGCTGCTGAGACCAGATCTTAAATGCTCTCACCACAAAAGGCGGTCATCATGTTTCAGTATATAGATGTATCAGATCAACACACTGTATAACTTAAACTTATACAATGTGTATGTCATTTTTTAAAAAGTCAGCCTGTGTAAAGGGAATAGGGCAAGCAGTGGAGATAAGCTAAGAAGGGTAGTTCGGGACAATGCTGTCCGACACTCACCAAAAGGTTTCTCATAAGAACACTGGAGAGTTTCTGAGTTCTCAACTTACCAACAGCATAACTATGAGCATGGAAACACTGAGCACTTTCCATAGGCCTGGCACTGTGCCAAGCACTTTGCATTTGTTATCTCACTTAACTCTCACAACAGCTCTGCAGCATGTGTTACTGCCCTCATTGCACACGGATGCACTGGAGGCACAGAAGTAAGTCACTAACTTCAGGCTACACAGTCAGAACCACGTCCACTGGTCCAGCCTCCCTAACCGGCACCCCATGCTCTTCTCCACTGTACCAGGCTGCCTCTTTGGCTTCCATCTGTTATCTTAGTTTCCCACACTGGCTGGTTTCTTCTGCTTCTAGGATATGAAGGACCGTCTGCTTTCTACAGAATTTCATACTCATTCCCCAACAGAGGCCATCCAATACAGTATAGGGTTGGTACTCAGCTGGCAAGATGATGGATTGAAAAAAAAATCCTCAAAGTTTAGGAAAGATGCTGGATGAAAACATCTCAAAAGTCTACCTACACACATGCCCCCAAATTGCCCCTGCCTTAAAGCCAGATCTGTCATTCTCAACACTCACCAGCAATGAGCCACACAGCTGTACAGGCCTAACAATTTGGGCAGGAAAACAGACAGGCAAAGAAAAAGAAGAATGTAGTCAAGCCCCAAGGAAAAAATGTTAACATCCGGAACCAATTCGCCCACGCAGGCTGGGGAACCGTTACACCCAGCTCTCCATAACACCCCCAGCCCTCCCTATACACACACACACACACACACACAGAGTCACTCTCTAGGCCATGGTTTACTATTTGCTCGCTCCCACGGCAGTCAAACTGTCCTGTGTCCATAGGAAGTGCCTTCTGTCGTACCTACCACCCAGTCAGAATATCACAGAGATGCCTTAAATCTCTGTAATGTCACAGTCTAATCTGGGTAATGCACGGTTGCAGCAGATGGGATCTAACGTTCCCAGGATTAATGTTGGTCATGCAACCAGTGTTCCGAACACTGAAGGAACTGAAGGAACACTGAACTGGCCAAGGCCTGGCTGATTCCAGATCCCTGAAGCATCTACATTTCTAAATGGACACATCTCATGGATGAAATCCAGCAAATCACCCAAGACTGCAGCATTCATCTTATCCTCTGCCACACTCTATATTTCAAGAGTTTGGCTCCACATGGGTTCCTTGGGAAAGGAAATGGGCCCAGAGATCCATATGCTTCTGTTGCTGTGAGAGCATATCAAATCTCATCAATCACTGCCGGCCCAGAGCAAGGTGGGCAAAAGGAGAAAGTAAAGCTTGAAAACAGAGACTGACTTGACATCTTTCTCTTTTTAGCTTCTAAAAGCCATTTTTCTTTCACTGTACACAATAGACAGGAATATGATAGACCTTACCATTAAAGGGCCAAGAAACACATTAATACTTAAGTCTACACACTGAAACTGGGGGTAGGGGTGGGGGATTCTTTTTCCTCCAAATCCCTGTTGGAGGCATCAGACTTCCTAAGAGAGAACGGTTACTCTGAGTGAAGGAGGGGGTGAGAAATGATGGAAAGACAGTGAACAGGTCAACCAAAAACCCTTGAAACCCACTGCTAAGTTTCCTGAAACTCACTGCTTGGATCATACCCACTTATAGTGCGTCAGAAGAGTAAAGGAGTTCTGGATTGTAAACGTTTATCGGGATGAGAGACTTCTGCAAATAACTGATCCCATACGGAACTAGACTGCTCTAAATAGAGCTGTTACAAAATAAATGAATCAGAGCAGTCACTCAGAGGTTAAAGTTAAAGCCGTGACTCTGAGAGTGAGTGTACTTGCTGTGGGTCCTCAAGGCAGTTTCCTAATCTTTGGGCATTAGAAAGAAGCCACTGTGGAAATCAGAATCTCCTCCTTTGTAAATTCAATCCATGGCAAAGGGATTTCAGCTGTGATTGCTGAGTTTGAAAAAAAAATCAACAGCACTTAGAAATGCACGAATTGCTCGTCACTGCAACTGATACGTTTCTAAGCTGTTCCATTTTGAATCAATTACCAATAAGATTCCATCCATCCCATTGTGAATGGAGAAAGGAATGGGTAAAACAGAGCAGTTAAAGTTTCCCCTGAATTTCACTGCAGGAGGGGATTTAGGATGAGGAGGTTTTAGATAAAATTCAATATATAGCCACTGTATTTCAAACATTGAGATTTCTGTGCATTAAAGTCAAAGCAAGTCATGCTGAAAAGGCTGTATTTGTCCCATTCCAAAAATGGCTTATATGAGTTGAGTTTATGGCTTATAAACTCAACCCTGAATTGCTGTCACAGAGGCCTCTACAGCAGGTATGAAGAAGGCATCTTAGGGTTTGTTGTTGGTTGTTCAGTCACTAAGTCATGTCCAACTCTTTGCGACTCCATGGACCGTAGCCCACCAGGCTCCTCTGTACATAGAATTTTCCAGGGAAGAATACTGGAGAGGGTTGCTGTTTCTTCCTCCAGGAATCTTCCTGACCCATGGCTCAAACCCAAGTCTCCTGCATCACAGGTGGATTCTTTACCACTGAGTTACCAGGGAAGCCCACCTTCGGGCTAGAGGGACTTAAAACAGGAAAGGAAGACAGAGAACCAGAAACTATAAATGAGATCTCTCTTATTTACGATTTAACAATCACTTTAGGGGAACAGCACAGACAGCAAGCATAAGTTTCCATCTACAAAAGTACAAAGTTCTCTCTAAAGCACTGAAGAGTCATCCACAGTGGGGAGCAATACAGTCTAATGGTTAAGACTGATTCTGGAGCCATGTGGAGCTGTGTTTAAACTCTGGCCCAGCCAGCTAAAGTAACCTAGAGCTATGTGCCTGTGGGCAAGTTATTTTCCTCATCTGCAGGCTTCTCAGGTGGAGCTAGAGGTAAAGAACCCACCTGCCAATACAGGAGACATAAGAGACACGGGTTCAATCCCTGGGTCAGGAAGATCTCCTGGAGGAGGGCATGGCAGCCCACTCCAGTATTCCTGCATGGAGAATCCCATAGACAGAGGAGCCTGGTGGCCCACAGTCCATAGGGTCACACAGAGTCGGACACGACTGAATTGACTTAGCAGCATGCACGCATCCTCTTCTGTAAACAGGGAAACAATTAATTCCCTTGGAGGACTATACAGTGTATAGAGTGTATACAGTGAGAAGGTGAGTAAAACCATCAGCATGGTGACTGGTACAGGGTCCACTCTCTAGCCATGAAAGCTCTTAATAGCTAGCACTGTGGGCATGCTGAGATAAGATGATGCTTGTAAGATTGGAAGTATGGAAACATCTGATCAAATGTGGAGCAGAGAGTCTATTTTGAAGACCAAGACCTGCCTCCAGTCAGGGCAAAGCAGGTCCCTCCTCTGAATGGCCAGGAAGGACCTGAGTGCTGCTGGTGAAGGGCCCTAGCTCCTTGAAGGAGGGAGGCCTTGGGAGGGATCCTTTCTCTATTCCTCTTTCCCCAGGAATGCACCTTCTCCCACTGTGGTGGAGAATCAATATAAACAAAGTCTGAGGTGTAGCTATATTTTTTTAATAGTAAATGATCAAATCCAGACTTCTGTTTTCCAGAAGGAAGAAAACTGTGCAAAAGTGTGCAGCCAGATATGAGTTCTCACAGAATGGCTGCATTTTCTTCTGCTTCACTGGAAAAAGACTTCCCAGTGTCTTCTTTCCCAACAGTCAGCTTAGTTATAGGATTCCCTTTCATTTAGTCCCTTTACTCTCCCTCTCTCTTTTTAATTCAACCAAGCAGCACCTAAAAATCCTTCACAGCAGCCTCAGCTCACTGGTTAAACTGGCCATTCTGCCCAGAATCCTGGGGTCCATCAGAAGACAGGCTTTACAAACAAAGCCTTATGAAGATGAACATTATTTCCTATACAATAAAACCTGACCTTTGGGGGATTTCTGGGCTCCAAAAACTAACCAAAGAGAAACACACAGGAGTTATTCCACTTCCCTGCATCCAGAAAGGCCCCTCTGTCTGCTGCCAGAATGGAGTTCTGAAGAGCTGGTAAAGCTGAGGCTCCCCAGCCATAGCCCCTGCCCAGACCCTCTTCCTAACGTTTGTCAGCTGGCTGATCCCCACCCTTGAAAGCCCTCTCTCCCTCCCTCCAGTGCTCACTCAGGTGCTGGCTTCCTGCCTCAGTGGAACCCTGAATAGCAATGGCTCTCAAAGTTCAGTTTGAGTTAAGGCATGCACACTTAAAATCCTGTCCTCTGTCTCCAACCATAGGCTATGTACACCAAGTGGGGATCCCACTTCAAGTCCCAAACATCCCATTTAAACCAAAAGACTGGGGGAGAGGGATACGGGCTATAGTAATTTACAATCTGCAACAGTTTCTTATGTAAACTAGTCACTAAGGTGAGTAATCACTATCAGTTCAATTGATAGGAATAATAGGCACCATGCTAAATTCTTTTTTCTTTAAATGTGCACTATCTCATTTAGTCCTCACAACCACCTTCTGATGAATACATTTCTTACTACTGATGCAGAAACTGGGGTTGATAGAGATTAAGTAATTTGCCCAAGTGTTGGAACTAGGGCTCAGACACAAGCTGTTTAACCCCAGAAACCTGAGCTTTTAACCATTCTACAATCCACCCATTGCAACAAATTGAAACGATAATACAAATAACTATCTCATTAGAGTGTTTTGGAAAATCTACATACATATATAATTGTTATATATAATTATTTGGAATATATATTGTTATATATCACATTACATTATTACTATAATATATAACAATATATATTTACACATATTACATTATACTGATAGTATATAATTATATAACAGCACAGTGGCTGGCACATAGTGTTCAATAAATTGGTTATCATTGCTCTTATTGCATTATCAGTATATTTTTATTATTTACTAAGTGTTTGCTCTGTGCCAGCCACCTGCACCAGGCTCTAGACATACAAAGCAATGAAGACAGCACCACAGCAGTTTATAGGGCAACAGTGAGAGAGGATGACCAGTAAATCTAAAATTCCATAACGAAAGAAATTCTGCACAGGGGCTAGAGCAGCAGAGAACAGGGCAGCAACTGAGGCGGGGAGCTGTCACTGGGGTTCCAACTGTAGAAGTCTATAAGGAAATAAAGTCCCACAAGATAGAAACATGAGATACCCTCCTCAGTGTGTCCTGGGCCCAGTCTTTTCGTCTGACCCTGCCCTCAAGTTCAGAAGCTATGAATAGAGGTCTTGAATGCTAAGCTGTCTTCTGATCTATCTTGTTGACAAGCGTTTTGCCTGTTACTAAGTCATCCTTTTAGCATTCTCACATCTCTGCCAGATCAAGATCTCGGCTTAGCAGACTGGACATGGAAAATAGTTCCTAGTGCTTTCTATCAGGCTCAGATAGAAATGAGGGGCAACTGATTCTGGGGGGTGGAGCCAGGTGGGAGGGTGGTCCACCAACTCAGTTTACCAGTGCTTAAGTTGCTTTCCTCAGTCTTCATTTTTTTCAAATCCATAGAATTTTTCCAGCTATTTCTGAGAATGGCAGAAAAAATGTTAGAAGCAAAAATAACTTGTATTTCTTTTAAATTCAGTAATGCCATAGAACTCTTTTGGCAGGAGAGCCCTGGGCTTTCACACAAGCAACAACAGGTTATATCAAACACAAAGACTAGAAATCACTGATCCGGGACATCTGAACATGTGATATTAATCTAAAAACTTTTCAAGAGCTTTATGGAAGCTCTTAATTCTAGCTATAAAAAAAATTTTTTTTTTGGTCTTATGTTGCTATTACTGTTACTTTCTACAACTGCAATAAAACTTCCCTCATTCCAACAAAGTAAAGGATGTCAGTTCAGTTCAGTCGCTCAGTCGTGTCCGACTCTGCGACCCCATGAATTGCAGCTCGCCAGGCCTCCCTGTCCATCACCAACTCCCGGATGAGTCAAATGATAGCTAAGTTGTATTAGGAGGAAAAAATAAAAATTATTTTTTAAGTTAACAGGATTACAGAATCTTATAGCTAAAGGGGCCTCAGGTGTTATTTAAGCCTCTCTCGTATTTCATGAACCAGGAACCAAGGCCTCATCAGTGGCTACGAACCAACTTTAAAACTTTTTTTTTCACCATTTATATGTCTGCCTTTAAAACCAATATCCTCGGTTCCAACATTAATAACAAAGCTTGCACTAGAATCTAGTCTAATTTAAGTTAGTGTAGCCCACTTCCTATCTTAATACATGGATATAATCTAGAATACAAGGGCTTGTGTCCAATGTAGTGTAGTGAAGACTCAAAGATAACCATGTAAGCAATTAAAGTTTCTGAAATGTTTCACAATTCAGTATTCCTCTGCAAGCTTGCATATACAATTAATTTTCTAACTAAGCCCTTTCTTTTCATATACAGTGCATAGATATATATATATACACGGAGCCCTTCTCCAGTTTTGCTGCAAAGAAATCAAAGTATTAGGCAACTGAATTAAGAAAGATTTGTCATATCCAGGGAGAGCGCTGCTGCATTCACAACCACTTACCGCCCAAATGCGTGCCCCTCCCCACTGTGAAAAGCGAGTATTTTTCAGTAGCAAGAATGGGAGGCCTGAAACAGCCAAGTCACCTATCCACTAGGCTACAATTCTGGGCCCTGGGACCTGGTGTGATTGACGCTTGGGAACCAGGATGCCTCGAGGCGGGACTTCCCTCGCAGCGAACGCTCAGCTCTTGAAGGGAGGCCATCTGGCTGGCTTCTTGCAGAATATAGTCATTTCTCAATCTACTTAGTAAAGCTGAGTGATTTCTTTGCTTTTCTGAGAAACGCATTACTTCATTGTTTCAAATCTCCAAGAACAGCATGAAGAACAATTGCCTGCTGTCCCTTTGTCTCGGTGGGCAACGCGGGCTTCCTGAAAAGAAGTATCTCTGGGTTATGAGTCCCACGCATCCGGGAATCATCTGCGTTTCGAACCGACAAAATGACTTTCCTTTTTAACGGGCTGGCTATGATAGTGACTGACCCTAGAAATCACCCATTTGGAAATGGTTAGGGATTTTAAAACTCTACGAGCCGAGGGCTTCTTGGTTTCTAATTGCTGATGTTTGAAGTGCGTTTGATTCCCCGAAAATGTGTTTAGCCTGATGAAAGCAAAAGCTCAAACTCCCCCAGGGCGCGAGGTGTAAGATCCTTGGATCCAGTTTGATTTAAAGTTGGGTTGGGGTTCCCCGCCACCACCGCCTCCGAATTTTCTTCGGGAGGGGGGACGGGAATCTTCCATCAAAGCCCTCCTGATTACCCCCACTGTCCCTGCATTTCTCCAGGATGTAAGTAGAGCTGAGAAATGCACCCACCATCCCTCAGTATGCCGGCCCTGGTTTCAAAGGCCCCGCGGCAACTGCGGGCCCACGGATCGGCCAGGCCCAGCCTCGAGAGCCGGAGCAGGGACCCCCGGTCCGCGCGCCGCGAGGCTCGGCCGCCGCTCCCTCGCCGAGACGGCCGACACCCGGGCAAGTAACGAGGGGCGGAGGGCCGGCAGCCGCGACAGCGGCCCAATTCACCGACTCGTGACAGTCACCCGAGGGGCCCTGGTTTCCCAGGGATGGTTTCACATTAAGAGATGCAATCCCAATGCCTTCCTCAATGAAACGTCATCTGAATTTTTTTTTTTTAAGGGGGTAAAAATGAGAGACCGAGGTGTGTGTAGAGGTTGGAGTAAGGGAAAAGGATGTCGGGGTGCGGGGAGATGACGGGAAAGGGGAAAGTTAAGGGGACCTAACTGCTTTCCAAATCCCGGTCTGGAGATTTTGACATTACGCTCTGGGCTGTGGGATAGCAAAAGAAAGTCAGGGGGTGTTCGGGGTCAGAATTTTGGTTCACCTGGTGGAGAACTAGGCACTGAACTCTTAATGATCCAGCTAGGTGTATAATGAAGATCTTGTAAGAGGAACTCTACTGTTATCTGTAGCGTTTTGGTTTTTAAAAGAAGGCTATATTAGGAGATTACTCCTGCAATCCACAATTAGGGGGTTGATGTTTTGTTCTTGCAATCCTCTAAAGTGTGTGACAACTGGGAAATAGCTCAGCAAATATACTGCAGACAATATAAAGACAAGATTTAAATACATTTCCTATATTCTTAAATTATTTCCCTCAAATCACAGTGTTTCTCTCATGATTTCTATTAACCATCATTATTATCCAGACTTCTCTTAGTGGTTCCCTTAAGTCTCCTCTTGGGAGAAGATGAAATTACTCTTCGGAATACAAGGCAGCCTCTGTCCATCCAAAAGGAAGATGGCATTATTCACAAAATAAAGAAAAATTTAGACATTAGAAAAATTTCCACTCTCCTTGTTCTTTTCAATTACACCTGCACAGTCTCATTTTCTGGTGTTTTCTTTTAGCCTTTAGTCAAAATCAATTAATTTGAAAGTTAAATAAAAATTCCAGTAACTGTAAGTTTCAGGTCCAGGATACTCTTGAATTGTCAAAGGATATCTAGATATGACAAAACCTCTGGCCCCCCAGATTTTAGATATTCCCAGTTTGTTAAACTGGCTCCAAACAGGAAAAAAAAAAGCAGTTTCTTTTCTCTGAAATTTTATCTATGACCTATTCAGAACTTGATGTTAATGCATAAATTTGTATATAAACACATGCAAATTTTACATAATAAAAAGTAGTGATTTCAGGGCCTATTTTCACTTCTGGCATCAAAAACTCATCATCAGTTTGTAGTCAGTAAAAATGTCCTGCCCTGCCTCAAAGTGAAGCCATTAATGGCAGGGAATAAATGTTGATTTGTAGTCACCAGTTGCAATTCCCCACCTCTTTCCATTTCACCTCCGGTCCTCCCTACTGAGTCTCATTTTCCACCCTGACACTTAGAACAAGGGCCTCACTTAAATTAACTAATGATTATCCATGCCCGGAGAAGTGTAAACAGACCTTAATTTCTAAATTTGCTAATTGCTCTAACCAGTGTAGACCCCTGAGTATCTCAGTCATGCACATATAAAATTCAAAGCTCACTAGAAACCAGAAAAGGCAAAGCAAAAATAAATCACCTGGATGAGAGGAAGAAGGGAGAAAGATTCCACGTTCCATCAGCTCCCTACTTTTCTCTGTGAAAAAATATCCCCAAAAGTTAAAACTTAAAAAGCCACTCAAATATTCTCCCCTTGCTTAACTACTTTGTCTTTTGGGAGTAAGAAAGCAATAACCAGTTACACCCTTGAACAATCATTGGACAGATTTCTGCATTTCCAGAAAGGAAAGTGAAATGCCAATCTGTTCTTTATCCCTGTGGAATTTGCACAGTTCAGCCTGGCTTACAAAAAAAAAAAACAAAACCTACCATCACCTAGAGAAAACTTTCAGATTTAAGAAGTAATCATTTTTCTCCTGGGGTATGAGAAATAAACTTCTGTTAGAGTCCATAACCAGGATCTCAAAAAAAGTGCTCTCATCTTACTAATATTATAATTTTGGCAATACAGAAAAGGATTGTGACAGACCTGGAATATTTCACTCTTTAATGCTAGCAATGCCCTTAGAGAGGCTTGGATGAACAAAATGTTTCGGTCTTCTGAGCCAAAATGTATTTGTCCCTCCCTCTTTGTGGCCCAAAATGAAGGATTCATGATGAGGGACTTGCTTCCATTAAACTTGTCCACACAAAGGAAATTATACAAATAAATCGGGGTACACAAACCACCAATACCCAATCATTTCAGTTTTAGCTCCCAGGTTAAGCATTTCATACCATTTTTGGCTTGCTCCTCACATGCCAGGTATATTAATTAAATATGCTAATCTAATTTTCTTTAATAATTAAAAGATGTTCAAGACACCATTTGAAGTAATGCGGAAACGCACAGGAAATGGCAGCCGATATGCAGATATATATCAATATAATTTAGATCCAAATTCTACTGTAAGAAATTTAATTCCCCTTTCCCCCTGCATGAACGTCACCTCGTGAACTTTTCTTTCTGGGAGTTTTTGCGTATAAAATCAGGAAACCCAAAGGCGCTAGTTCTGAATCCAAATAAAATGTTCTATAAGAAACAGCGTTGGGTGGGGCGTGGAAGACGCGAATTTAGAATCGCTGCGCACCTAGGCTGTAAGCTGATCTGTCCAGGAAAGCCTTCACCGCCCATTAGGCTTGTGCTCTTCGGACCGGTCTCCGAGAGGCAGAAGCCAGCCGGGCAAGGGGCTGCCCTGCACCGAGTAGCCATGAAGCCAAAACACCGCCCCGCCCCACCCCATCTCCCGCGCGCGCGCCTTCCACACGCTTTACACCCGTTTCTGAAACCTCCCTCACCTGCAAGTGGAGGTGGCGGGATACAAGGGGGCGACCTGCGGAGGTGCAAACCACAGCCCAATCCACTTTCCTTCCACCACAGTCCAAACTCTGGGCATCAGGATTTCCTCCATTCTCTGTCCTCCCCACTGCCCTCGAGCACTTTGCTCGATTCATGGGATAAAACGCGTTAGAATAATCTCCTTCCGAGTGCCTTCCGTCTTGCCATCACGCCAGGACTGGAGTTTTATGCAGAACGTCTCCATTCCCTTCCCCACCTCTCTGGGGACACTGCGGTGCGCTCTCCCAGACCGTGCAAAAAAAAGGCATTTGGCAGTCAGGCCCCAGCAAACCACCATCCTAACCCGGCCTACAACGAATTCAGACCTTGCCTACCCCTTCACTCCCTTTCGGATTCGTGACACAATGTCATTACCAAAGAGGCAGCCACAGTGGAAGACTGTTTTGACCTGACACCCAGGTCACGTTCAGAAGGCCCCACACTTGGCTCTTTGCAGGGCGCAGAGCCGGCACCTCTAGGCCTGCACGGGCGTCGGGACGCACGCACCACCAAGGAACCGAAGTTCTTCCGGAGAAAGACCTTTAAGCGTCTTGCGCCGCGCGCCTCCTACCCTAACACTAGGGTCCAAGCCGCGGCCTGCGCCCTGGCTGGTGCTTGCCTTGCACAAGTATATTCTCCCCCACAGTCTCAAACGCATCGCTTTTCCTCTTTACTTAAACATAAGTGAAGAATCATTTCCTCTGTTTTGACCCTTGTGTTTCCATATTGCGGAGAGGGGGAGTCGGTTAGAGATGTGAGGACAGGATTAAAATCTTGGAGTTCTACTCTGAGCGAAGAAACCATAAACTGGCAGATTAATCCCCGTGACAAGTTAATTTTGATAATTCGAAGGAAGCAAGGGCCCTGGGAACCGCGAGGGCTTTTTCTTGTCTTATTCTACTACAGGTTGCGCGGCCGGCCGCCTGGGACAACGCGAGCGCCTGACGTGAGTGCACGTGTGCGTGCGGATCTCCCTGGCGTTATTGGGTGTGCCTGCTTTGTGTGCCCACCCGCGTGCGTCGCCACCTCCTTAGGCCGCCGCCGAACGCCTTGGCTGCAGAGGCTCAGGCCTACGGACTTCGGAAGGGGAAATCCCTTCGCAGAAGGTTTAAATTATTTTTCTCCGCGGGAGATCGGGCTTCGGTCGCACTGGGCTGTGGATTTGGGCGGGAAAGGCCCAAACCGGAGCTGGGGAAGCCGGGTGGAGCAGAGGCTGCGGTCCGAACGCAGATGGCGCCGCCGCGTGCCCGAAATATACTTCCAAGGCCGCAGCCGCCGGAGCAGCTGTTCCCGGCGATCGTGGCTCGAAAGTTTCCTCCGTTGCTGCTGTGTGAGAGGCGGGGGGCAAGCCAACCCGAGAGCCAGGCTTTTCGGAGACGGGTTTTGAGACCCTCCGCAGCCCGCAGAGGCTGTTTCCTGGCGGCTTCTCCGAAAGACTAGAGTGCTGGCCTGGGTGTGAAAATGAGGGTACCTCGCAGGCCCTCCTCCAGGGCCCTGAGGGCCTCAGGGTCTGGGGGAGGCGGGGAACCACCAGGCTTGGTGGAAAATTTTGAAATACATACTGTGTGTCCTCTGATGTGTGAAGACCTACAGCGAGCAGGCCGGGCCGGTCCCCTGCTGCTGCAGGTTGGCGCCCCAGGCTGCGGGCGCGCTCGGCGCCAACTAAAGCCAGCTCTGTCCGGACGCCGAAAGAAAAACGGGCTGTGAAAAAGCAAAAGCCACGTCTTTGAGAAAAATAAATAAATAAATAAAAGCTGAGCATTAAAATCGGACCCCTAAGTTACCTGTAGATCCCGGGATTTTGAGGGAGGGCTGAAAACGATGGTATGGGTCAGAGAGGGGTATGGTGAGAATGATAAACAGAGAATGATAAATACAGCTGATCTAAGGCGGATGGCCAGTGTACGTGTGCATGTTTGTTTAATCCCCCAGGCCCTTGGTAATATTCTTGTCGTGGTGGGATTTTTTCCTGTTCCTGATTTCTCATCGGCCTAGGGCAGCTGAGCCCCACAGTGAGTCCAGCCCCTCTTGTGCTAATTGGGAGAAGAAAGTTTAAAGACAGTGGCAAGGCCCAGCCGGGCAGAGACACGGCCCTGGGCATGATGGAAGTCCCTGCGCCCCCTTTCCCGCCTCCACCATACACACATCTTTACATGTGGCCCTGCCTTTGTATTGTTAGCGGTCTGTATTAGAGACAAAAAGAAAGGTCTAAAAGGAACCCCAAGCCCTCCAGTGTTACCCTCCAGGCTCAAAGCCCAAAGCTCTGCCTCCTCCACTCCCCTGACTGCGAAGCCTCCACATCAGAGCGCACTTTGAATGAAAGATCTGTTTTTCATTCTACATCCTGTTTGTCCTGGTCCTAAGAGTTTTGGCCACTGCAGGGACCTTAGAGATTCCCCTGGTCTACCACTGAACGAGGCTCAGCAGGATGCAGCCCGGCTCTGAAGAAGGCGCCTCCAGTGCTCTTGGCTTCCAGCTATTTCCTCCTCCTGGACCTTTGCCCCACAAACATATTTCGTTTTCTCTAACCCAAAGGCCCTTAAAAAAAAAAAAAAAGTTATAAAGGTAATGGGAACTCATTACCTCAACTCTCTGTCAGGTAAAGTTCTCTATTAGGTCCTCAACCCCTACCCCCATCCTGGAGGATTGAGGAAATAGCATTCTGGACACCAGGTCCTCCTGTTCACATCCCTGAACTGGTCTCTCCTTGTTCCAAATCTTCATTTTTCTCTCCTCATTATTTTCTGAGAAGAACTTCAGAAAGAAAACTGCCAGCTGAGTCCCCTATTATGATCCGAGTGTTGATCCTTTTGGACACGCGACCCTACACCAGCTCCCTATGACCTGTATCCCCTCTCCCAGAGAAAAGTACCGGAGGACAGGACAGAGCGTCTGCATACTCAGTTAAGTAACTTCTCCCTTTTCCACCATCGCAAAAATAAAATAAAATAACCTCCCCAATTATGAGCTGTCCTAAGACCTGCAAGAACTTCCACTAAACTGTGTGAAGGCCCAAAGGAGATTTTGACAACAAATAAGTGCGGTGAGGAAATAGGGTCTGTCCAGAGATGGGAAACACACATTAGCCACGCGTTCCTTTCTGGATTGCCCACACAGGGGTCCGCGTGGACAGGCACCCGCATCCAAATACAGGGAAAGGCTTGAGCGGATGAAATAAATCTCCTTTTAATTTTCTTTTCATCGACTAATAAAAATAATTCCCCAGCACTAAACCCAAATACCGTAACCGGCCGCAAGAACACGGAGAATTCATAAAACTCTGTCTCTGCAGGTCACCCGCTAATCGCGTTATTATTAGCCTCCGGAGCATGGAAATTGAACTGTCACTGCAGAAAGAGAAAATGTAAGCGACAGCTGTCTCTCCTTGGATCGGCCAGTTTTCCAGCCCCCAAGCTCCTTTCTGGGCCTCAAGTTGGGTCCCCAAGCTCATGGGCCTGCGGCCGCCCCTCATCTCTTTACGATCCGCCGCCCCCTTCCGACTTGCCGGCGCTCTGACCCAAATCTACTCCCCAGCCCTAGCTGGTCAGCAGGAGCACCTCCCGAAAAGTTTTACAAATCCTGGCTGGAAAGTTTCTGAAGCGCTAAACCAAGCAGTGAGCGTAGCCTGAGTGTGTGTGTTTGTGTGTGTGTGCGCGCGCGCGCAAAATTCTTCCGACAACAGCTGTTCCCCCGGACTGTTTTGCACAGTTGAAATCTTGGCACTTAATACAAAACGTTAAGTTGTTCCCCGCCCCTTCTAAGATTCTGTTAAAATATTGACATCGACATCCGCCCGGTGTTTTACATTTTATGTGCATATAACTGTGCATAGAATGCGTACAAATTCAACACGATACTGCACCGTTCCCCACAAATACGCAAAGACATGGGCTCTGAAGAGTGGTCCCGGACGCAGCGTAAGGGGGCTAACACCCATTCCTCTTTCCACAAATGCGGACGAAGTAGAAATATAATTGTGCTCCCTCGTCGAAGGGAGTAGGAGAAACACAACAACTTGAGTCCCAGAAAAGTTGGTGGGGGAAGGGAAAGGACCGAGGTTGCAGGCTAAACGGGACAAACGGCAATTTCCACAGGGGTGTTGGACGGAGAATTCCGTGCCAGTCCTCGGAGCTCTCAGAAGCGAATCCCAGCTCCTCTGCGATCGGGCCGTTGCCTTCGATCCTCGCCCCTCTTAACCCCAGGGGCCTGCAGCCCTCTCAGCGGCGGACACGGAGAACACTGCATTCTGCTCCCAAAAAGAGAAGGGGATGCGAGCAAGTAGGCCTTCTGGCTTGAGGTTGGCGACGAAACTGCAAGGCTCAGGCCAGTTCCCCCAAATTGGTTCCAGCGAATTAGGGGAAACCTCAAGGCATTGCGCAAAGAAAAAGAAACCGGCGTTGGACTAAGACGGCGTCACGGTCAGGGCCTTCCTACTCGCCACTCTCCCCGCCGGCTCGCCTCCCCGCGTCCCCCCTCCGCCCGCCTCCGGCGTTCCGGCTCCACGCACTCACCCGGGTGAGGCTCCAGGCCGTGCGCACCCGCGTCCTCCGCGTCTCCGAGTGGGCCCGCGGGGCTCAGCGCCTCCATGGACAGGTCCAGCCCCTTCTCCTCCCAGTCTCGCAGCTTCCGCTTTTTATTTGAGCCGATCAAGGCTTCAACGGAGAAGGCATGTGCTCGAGAGCTCAGGGCGACTGCAGATCGTCTCCTTTCACTCATCTTAGCCGCCCGCACCCTGGCTCCCGCTCGCCCCCACTGTAGAGGGAGCAGCCCGAGCCCTCACGCTCCGAGCGCCCACCGGGCCGGGCCCGGGAGAGGCGGCGGCGAGGCGGCCAAGACTGAGGCAGCGGCTCCGCGGGTCCTGGGCACCCTCCCCCTGCGCCCTGCACGGCCGGCTAGGACCGACGTCCTTGGCTGCCCCAGCCGCTAGGAACGTGCGCCCGGAGCGCCACCCGCTCGCTGCATGAGCGCCCGAGTCCTGCTTCCCACCCACCCGGGCAGGCGCTCACAGGCGGTGTAGACTGGACTTCATCATTTTTTTATTCTCTCTCCCTCCTCCCTCTCCCTTTCTCTCCTCCCTCTCCCTCTTCCTCTCTTGGTCTTCCCGTCCTTGCTCTGATCCAAACTTCTGGGAAACTTTTTTTTCTAAATTCCTCCCTTCCCGAGGAGCTGGGGGCAGGCGGTGCGCTCCTGTCCGAGGGGCGAGGGAGAGGGAGGGGGGAGGAAGAGAAAGACTGAGGGGAAAAAAAAGCCAGCCCCCGACCAATGGCGAAGAGGGAACTGGAGAAACCCTGAGAACGCGGGCCAATGAAAAGGGGGGAGAGACTGAGGCTCGCGCCAAGGCTCCGCGCTGGCTGTCCCCGGGATGCTCCTGGGCCGACTTTAACTCCTGGCTTCCCGGTCCCCCACGGTTCCTCGTGGTGGGGGGCGGGGGTGAAAGTTGAGGTCAGATCTGTGCCGTTACAAACTCCTGCAAGTCCCAAATTCATACCTTTTCCTTTCAAATCTGCTAGGTCTCATAGTCGCTGCAAGCGTAGGGTCATTTTAAATGCGGAGCTGGAACTGAGGGGCTCCGACAAAACGTCAACCTGTCCAAATACACCAGAAAACGATTCCAATAAAATCGCGCTTGCCCCCCAGATGCTTTCAGATCTGCTAGTTCCCTCGCTTCATAGGTTCCTATTTTCCTGTTGAAAGATTTCTAAGCAACTCTGATTATGGCAAAACGAAAGAAACAAACAAGAAAGCCTCGTTACTACCCAAGGTCTTGTAATTGGAAACATAAAGATCGCTGCCTCCTTCCAGCTCTACCTGGTAGAGAAGGTGACGTAGGCGCCCTCAAAGCGAGAGGCCGGCGTAGGGGCACCCGGCTTACCAAGCGCTCGGCAGGCGGATCCTGACTGTGCCCCCGCACGCAGCAAATGCTGTCCTTCCGTTCGGCGTGGATGCTAAACCGAGCTTCGCCTGCTCGGGGCGCTGGCTCTGGAGAACCCGCCGAGAGGGGCTGGCCGAGGGCAGACGGGAACTTTGACAGCGCAAACGGAGCTTTTTCAAAATTCCCTTCAAACCCGATCACCTCGGGAGCCCGGCTCTCCCCGCCCCACTGATCCTCCCCATCGTAAAAAAAAAAAAAAAAATCTTTCAGGACAGCGTGGTTGTCGGGATTTCTAAGGGACTTAAATCCAATACTTTGGGCCATCCTGATTTCACACACTCCCTCCCAGGTTACGCTACTGGTCTCGGGCCGCTGGAAACCCTGAGCGCACGCAATGCAGCGCAGAGCGAGTTTAGAGGGGCCAAAAAGTTTATCCTGCCAAGCTGGCAAAAGTCTCGGATTTCGCGGAGGACGGCCCAGGCCACGATCCGATCGTCCCAGCGCTCTGGTCCAGAGCTTCTATCCCAGCGCAAGAAAGAGGCAGGAAAGAGCCGGCTCCCGGATGCGAAGGGCAGACCGAGAGGCCCCAGCAGAAAAGTCATGCCGACACCCAGGCTCTGAGCAGAGTCTGAACCGTAAAGCCTAGGGCAGAGGAGCCCACGCTGTTCCACAGCAGCGCCCCCAACCCTCCCCAAGAACGAGCGCTCATCGGTCCTTCCACCTTTGGGGAGAGAAGGGAGGGCCTGATGGAACTTTGAAAAGCCACGTTCCCCTACTGACCACGGAAGAGCCAGGAAATCTAGTTCTTGCTATTACAGTTGGATGTGCTCTGGTTCTGGAGGCAACAATGTATGTCCTGAATGTACCTTGGGCCTCTCTGAGAGGAGAGAGAAAAAGGCCAGCTTTGGAGCCCCCTCCAATGGGCCTCCAGCATGGAGAAGATGAAGCTATCCCGTTCAGCCAATGCAGAAAGAATAATGGAAAAGCCACCAGATAAGGATGATTCAGCTAGGCTTGGCCTCCTCGGCATTCCAGGAGCCTGCGCCTCACGGCTTGGGGGTCCCTGAGCAGCACTCCAAACCCTGGGATCCAGCACTCAGCCCTTCAGCGTCTCCCACCTCACTGCCAGGCAAAAACCAGGGTGACCAGGTGCAGGGTCTCCTACCTCAGTTCACCACTCAGGGTTGCTTTTAGGTGACCTTGCCAAAAGAGACCACTGCCCGGGCTTCCACCATTTCCAGGGGTTGGACAGAAGGTAGGCCAGGAACCCGCAGTTACCTTCCCCCTACAGCTCAGACCTCTCTGTTGGCTCCCAATTCTGATATAACCACCCTTGGCCAGCACCTGCCAGGATCAGTCCCGATGGAGTAGCAATGGGGCAGGCCTCTATTCCTTCCCAGCATTTTCCTCCTCCCCTGCCCCCTGTATGTTCCATCTCCCTCTGGTAGCCTCTTGCCTGCCTTTTTCTCACAGATCTCGAAACCCAATGTGAACAGCAGACAGCGAGGCCCCAGCAGGTCTTTAGGGTTCAGACCCTGCTCAGAGCCTGGGTGTTGCACCATAGGCCTCACACCCACTCCAAGGTCATGAAAGTTTCTCAAAAAGAGGGCATTTTCGTTACCCACCACCTAGATGCAGATCTAGAAGGCCTGAACAATGTAAATGTCCATACACACATGTCCAAGAGTTGTACACAGAAAAATGAGATGTACTTTCAACATCCTGCATTTGCACCCCACGCCAGAGCATATAATCTACACAAAGTTTTCAAAGGAGCTCCTATACCCTTCCTTCAGGTTGCACATACCTTGTCTCACCCCCATCCCCCATACACATGTATCCCAGAGTTGTGGGTTAGGCCATTAAAACAAATTGGATGGTAACAAAGCCACACTCGTTTAGAACAGCCATGAAAATAGGACTTTTCCTCTGGGTAAAAGGGAGGGGCAGGGAAATTTTCTTTCTGTGAATTCGGGGATCAATTTTAAGTTTTTCCCAGGGGCATGCACTTGGTGTGTGACCTTGTGCTGACAGGGCAGAAGGTCTGGAGAAAGATTCAGCAGGAGGGCTATGCAACTAGAGAGAAGAAGAAAAACAGAGTTAGGGGGTATTAAATGTAATTATCTGGGAATATGGTCTGCATTTTCCTTCTACTCGCTACATCAAGGGGCTTTCAAAATCCCTCTTGTTATCTCAATTTCTCTCTTCTTTAACCTTTAGGAATGAGAGTGGGGTCTCCAATATTTGACTCTAATTCCTAAGGCACTCCCCAGGTTTCCCCAACATAGGCTCCACCCTTGGGCCCTGTTTCACCCTTGGGTGAAATCTACAGGTGGTAAGTCCAGTTCAGGTCTATTTCAGGCCTAAAGATGATTGACAAGGACCAAGCTGGAAGCCCTACTCTACCCACTGCAGGGTACCCAAAAGGATGAGAAAGTTGTTGAGCACCTGAGATGTCAGAGGGGCAGGGGAGAGGGAAGAGCCGCTCAAGGACCCCCATCGCATAAGGAAAGTGGACGTTCAGGCCTAGCCTTGACAGGAGGAAAGTCAAGCCACGAGAAGGGCAGCTTAGTGCCTGCTCACCTAAAACCGACTGCGTCCAGGTAACTTGATTTTCCAAAGGAACATCAGAATTCTGCAAGATAGGAACAAAAATACAAGAAATGGAACCCTACATCCTCCACATGTTTTGTCCTTTCCTTCTGTTTCTCCACACTAAATACCTCTAAACACCACCACTGTGAAAAGCCATAATACTAAGGTGATCCACCAAATGCTGTGGCTTTGCAGTTTTGAGGAACAAACTAAAAACAAAAATTTTTAAACAAAAATTTCAAATCGGTCTATAAGGCAATTGTGGGATTCGAGGAAACCATTAGAGGACTTCAAGGCAGGTGGAGCCTAGCAACCAGGTCCCATTCAGTTCTAAGCTATAGGACCTTAGGCACATGGATGAATGCCCCATGGACTCAGTTTCCCTGATGGCAGAGTGAAGGGGTCCCAAATACCTTTGTTGTTGTGTTCAGTCGCTCAGTCATGTCCGATTCTTTGTCACCCCATGGAATGCAGCACCCCGGGCTTCCCTGTCCTTCACCATCTCCTGGAGTTTGCTCAAACTCATGTCCATTGATTCGGTGATGCCATCCAATCATCTCATTCTCTGTCGCCCCCTTCTTCTCCTAAATTTTACCTTACAACCAAGCAAAGCAGGCAAGATAATCGGTAGGAAACTGGGCAGATCTGGGGTTTTGTTACTGTTGTGCTAGAATTTTCAGGGAATGTGAGGCCAATGGACCCACTTTTCACTTCTTTTCCCAAATTGGCGCCCAGTTATTGGGTGGCACAATTGGCCTGGAGCCCTCACGTGGGCGTGGGCTGGGAATGGATTTCCGGAAAGTCCTGCCTAGTGCTGGTCCCGAGAACCAGCCCGGGCTCACTCCTGTGGACCTCATCTCCAGTAGCTCGGCTCCGTCCAGATACTGGGAACTGTGGGGCCGTCGTGCGTCTTCGACTACTCAACCATCCCCTCGCACTTTTTAAAAATAAAAGTCCGTGGGGGCAAAAGGGTCTTTAATGATGTTTTTTTGTTTTCGCGAAATAAAATCTTTTGTTTTTATTTTAAACCAGCAGCGTGCCCACCTCTCGGTCCTTCCAGATGTTTGCAATAAAATCGCAGGTTTTGCCTTTGGGACTGGAAATAAAATTTAACGGCCTTCACCCTGTAATTATTCTCTTAGCTCGCCCTTCATAAATTTATCTGCTTTCTATCGGCGTTGGGGTAGGGGGCGAGCGTAAGGGGAGAAAGCCCCGATTTTATATTTGCGACTATAAAAAAGCGCCACCCGGTTTCCTCGCCTTCGGCGGCCGTGGTGTAACCGGGCGAGCCTGGCCCGGCGGGCGGCAACATTGCGCTATTGTTCGCCTACTTCGTTCTGCGCCGGAGACGGGCCCCTCCACAAAGGGGGCCTTGTGCGGCCGGGCCGAGCAGCCGCGCCCAGGAGGCGAGGAAATCCTGTTCCCTCAGGTCCGGCTTCTCTCTCCCCAGGGCGTCCCGTGCAGCGGCAGCCTGCCCTAGGCCTTCGGTGTGCGCCCGCCGCCCCAGGCGCCGGCTCGGCCCGGCCAGACTTCGCAAGAAGCGAAACCTCGAGCCTGCGCTGAGCCCCCTTGAGCGCGAGGGAGGAGCCAGCCTCTGGGTACCGAGGCCCTACTGAAGGCGGGCCTGGGGCTCCAGGCGAGAGGGCTTCCTGGAATGCCCTCCATCCCCTATTCTTCGCCTTGCTTGGTTTGGGCTGGAAGGTAACATTCCGCATCCTCAGGAGCTCAGGATTGCTTGGCCGCCCTAGGCAACTCAAATCAAAGCGGATTTTGAGGCCGCCAGCGAAATATCATGCACCTTGAAATAAATGCGGGTACACCGGCAACCACTACGTTCTTTTATAGGAAGCTCGTAAGTACAAGGCTCATGCATTATTTTGCGTGACCAACACAAAGTCATGGTTACAGCTATCTGGCAGCACACACATGCTGGTACACACAATGTACAGCTACACGCGTGTAGCCACATGCCTTTGTAGAATCAAGCATGCATGTAGGAACAAGACGTGCTTGGGTATATACACAGTATAATACACACGCATGGGGGAAACATCTTGGTCACACACTCAGCTGACCCCAAAGGCTGCAAAAATCTACAAGCCTTTGGCCCTTGGGCAGGTCTCCGCACTGCAGTTCCCCACTCCACAGCTCCCTGGGGCTCTCCCTTGCCTCCGGAAGGTTAATTTCAGGTGGCTGTCCCTAGTCTGCTCTTTTTCATCTGCACAGAGATGGTCAAGGTTTCTCCAGCAAGGAAAGAAGGGGAAAATGAGGAGTACCCAGCCTTCAGGCCTGAGAGGGTCACACAATGCATGGGTGAGACCAGGACACTCTCCAAAGTGCAGGAGCCCAGCAGGGACTGGGAGCCTGGGCCACAAAAAACAGCAGGACCAAGCAGAAGCAGTAGGATTTTGTCTTGCTTGGTTTTAATTGCCTGCAGCCCCTTCCACCCTTCAGCCAGCCAGCCTCCCCAAACCTGGGAAGCCAGATACTTCCCAGGCAGAGCATTTTTTCAAGTTCTTTCTGCCCTGCCACCTCCCAGGTCTTCCAGGTCTGCCCCGTAACTGTGACTCCCCATCTCCCCCTTCTTGCTAGGTTTGCAGGTGCTTAGCTAAATCAAGGCTAACAGTTCTCTCTAGTGTTTCCACTGAGAGGAAGGATTATCTAAAGCTTGCGGAAAGAAGCGCCAGGCCCCACAACCTAAGACTGCCTGCCAGGGACCTTGGGATCAAGAGAGTTCCCTGAGATCCCTGAGGGGGAGCTGAGGCTGGCGGTAGTGAGGCAAGGGAGAGGGACTCCTGAAACACTGAAATAGGGCTGTCCACAAGGACCAGCAGCTAAAGTCAAAGGATTTGTGGTATTAGGGTCTTGATGTGATGACTTTTTTTGCCAGAATTGTTTACATTTCACTAATAAAAATAGGCCACCCAAGAGCAAAATGTCCTCGATAGAACTACACCAGCTAACCAGGCCCCGAACTGTCACCCAAAAATGAGATCAAGTAGAATTTTCAGCCTCCTTACAGATCATTCTTTCCCTTCCCATGACTGGAGAACAAACTGTCCATCATGGAAGAAAGACTGAAAAACAGCTCTCTGACCACGAAGCTATGAGGAAGGGCTGAGGAATTGAATTCTTGGGGTAGCTAGGGTGGCCAGAGGTGTGCTTGACTCTGTTCTCAGGCTGCAGATGAAGGGCTGGTAAAAGGCATTAGCAAGATCATAGGAGACTTTTCCTTAGTTTTGGTCCATAATTCATAGGCCACCTCTCTGACCCTTCTTGGACAAAACCAAACCAAAGGGGGTAGAAAAGAATCTGGAACTCTCCGGTTACATGCATTGAGTCCCTGGTGACACCTAAACTAGCAGAGGTAGGGAGATTACCAAGGAGGAAAGCCCTATTGTTTGGACAAACGAGCCCTAAAATTGTTTTTTATATATGTTAAAAATCCACTTGATATGCATATATTATATGCCGTATTATACAGATGGTATATATTATATACATATTACACATATATCATATAAAACCATATTATATACCATAGAATATAAAACCATGTTACATACCATAGACTATAAAGCCATATGGTTTTGTATTCTATGGTATGATGTATATAATATATACCACATGTAATATGGCATATAACATATGCATATCAAGTGGATTTTTTACACATATAAAAAACAATTTTGAGGGCTCATTTGTCCAAACAATAGGGCTTTCCTCCTTGGTAATCTCCATACATGCAATATAAAAGCAATTATGTATATTGTTTTATAACTAAACAAACTATTTGCTTTTTTAAATAACTCAAAAAGTCTTTTGGAACAAAGAAACATGATGGGTGTCTGGAGAGCCAGACATTGCCAGAGTTCCAAGGCTAGCCACTGGGAAAGAGGTAGGTGAGGGGAGTCCCACTGCTGGTCGCATTCAAACTGCAGAAGACCTTGAACTCTGGCCCACAGCCACCGACTCCAGAAAACCAGGGGCGAGGAAAGTTGTCTATCCCTAATTAGGAAAAATATTCACTTAACGTCACATGCTTTCCAAGGATCTCATAAGACAGTCAACAAATTCAGGTAACTGAAAGCATTTCCAGGACAGGACAACCCATGAACCCACATTCGCCTAATTCTCAATGGTCTGTGCAGCACCAGGGGCGCAGGAGGCTTGAGGCTCCTAAGGGGCAAAGGCCAGTGGCCCCGGGGTGGCCTGGAACTGCGCCACGGACACCTGCCCTTAGTATTGCTCTCCTTGGCTATCTTCACTGGGAAAGAGAACTTTTGACCCAGCTCAATAAAACAACAGAAGGCAATGCCATCCAGAGGCCCCTGCTTCCAGGAAAGGCAGAGAGAAAAGATGAGAAGAATTGCAGCCTTCTTCTCTTGCTACCACATCTCATTCTGTATCTCCACTCTTTCTGGTCTGCACCTCTTATGAAGAGCTAGTATTTACTGAACCTTTTATTCTGTGTCAGGCCCTGTGCTAAGCATTTTATGCCCACTAGCCTGTTTTACCCATTTCAAGTTCTATGAACCAAGAATAGTATTACCAGCCCCATTTAACAAATGAGAGAACTGAGGTAGGGAGAGGTTATGTAACTTGGCAAGGGTCTCACAGCTTTTAGTGCAGGTAATCTAACTCTAGGGGCTTCCCAGGTGGCTCAGCGATAAAGAATTCGCCTGCTAGTGCAGGAGACTGAGAGTTTTATCTCTGGGTTGAGAAGATCCCCCCTGGAGAAGGAAATGGCAACCCACTCCAGTATTCTTGCCTGGGAAATCCCATGGACAGAGGAGCCTGCGGGCTACAGTCCATGGGGTCATAAAGAGTCAGACAAAGCAAGTGACTGATCACACACACAGATACACACAATCTAGCTCTAGAGCTAGAATTCTATACCTGCAACTGAACAGAACTGAAACCTCTCTTGGTACAAAGACACATAAATACAATTTGCACACCTAGGTTCCCTCTGCCTGTGACTTGGGGGAGGGTGTGGGTTCAAGAAAGGGACTTTGATGGAACTGCAGTCTACTGGTCAAAAATAAAAAGCATACTCTCATTTAAATTACAATTAGGAGGCCTTCCCAGCTAGAGTGCAGCATCCTTTCCAGCTAGGAGACAAAAGGGCAGGAGCTCCCTTTGGGATTTTCCTCAGTGCTTGCTTGGGTGCTGAGCAGAACCTGAAGGCTATTGACCCTAGCAGGCAAGCTCTGGTTAGGCTCTGGTGGCTCCATGGTACTGTCTTCAAGCAGGCTTCTGTCAGCGGACTTGCAGCCCTGGGCCAGCTCTTGCCACAGCTCCCAAACCAGTTGGGTTGCTTTGCTAAAGTGTTGTTTTCTTGGCTACAACCCACTGTCACCCCCAACTGCCCCCAACCACCTATTCCTTAGAGGCTTTCTGCCTGTGTTCCCTCCCTCAACCAGATAATCTCCAGGCTGCCATCCTCACACACTTCTGGGCTGGTAACTGAGCTATTAGGAGCAAACCTTGGAGCCCCCAACTCAGTTCCAAGCACCTGTCCTTCTCCAGTGGAACCTGTCCACACCATTGTGGAGGTAATCAGTGCCATACAGATGGTCTCCGCCCTCAGATTGGGAGCTTCTGAGCACAGGATGTGTTAATTCAGCATGGGAGCCATCTCCAGAACTCCATGGTCACTAGAGAAATGCTGCTCTAGATAGTGGCCCCTCAAATGTCTCCAAATCGAGTTTCCCTCCATCCCCACCAGCTGCCATACACACATTCCCCAGGCTCAACTTCAAGATCAGCAAGGCCCTTCATATATTGTAGCCCATGTTTCTACAGTTCAGATCCAGATGAAATGCAGATAAGGAACAGGTCCTGTGGCTTGAGACCTGATTGCTATCAGTCTTTTATTCCTCAGAATAACTGAAGACTTGGAAATCTCATCTGTCTGGGGAAGTGGGAACAGGGAGGAAAAACTCCTAGGTTCTTGGGGACGGAACTCCACAGAATTTTCAAGAAAAACCTCAGCTTGGGAGAGAGAGCTTCTGGCTTAATTTGGTGAGAAAGGGGAGTAAAGCAGAGGTCCTCCGTGCCCAACAAGAGCTACCCATGCTGGGCAGGAGACACCAACTCCCCATCGGAGTCTTCACCTCAGCAAAGGTGCCACCGAGTCCCATGTAACCTTTGGGCTCCAAGAAGGCTCATATTGAGCTGGCTCTCGTTTTTCAGTGCCTGAGGCTTCAGCATCTTTCCCCTACCCCTCCCCGTCCAGACAGAAGGCTGGCCTGGCAAACTGGGGCTGTGGGTGCTAAGGGAGCTGTGGGGAAGAACAGTCCCTAGGAAGGTCCAGCTGACTATTTCCCGTGGGATCCAGAAAGAGGGAAGTGGGTGAAACGCAAGAAGACCTTCCTTCCTCCTTTTCCCCTTTTCCAGATTTTGGTTTCTCTATGGAATGTTGGCAGCCTCTCTTCTTGGGCTATTTTTTTTTCTCTTCCCTGATGGCAAATGCAGTCTCACTGGTGAACTTGCTCTAAGCAGACGCCGCTTGAAAACTTCTGTGCAGCCAACGGAGTATTGTGCACGGTTTCCTTGGTGTGGGGGCTGCCCAAGGCTTGAGCTCCCCTGTTCTTTAACCTCCCTCCTGCCCCTCACCAGTAATCTTTACCCATATCCAACCTGCCAGGCAGTTTCCCTCCATGCCGCAGAAGCAGTTTTCTACCCAACCAGCTGGCTTGACTGCTCCCCTACCTGCCTGGGGAAACTACTAGCCACCTTTCCTTCTATTTCCCTTGAATTTTTACATTATAACTGGAAGTTGAGCTCACATGTATCTTGTGAGGAAGACTGTGGGGAGAAACATAAGCAAGCGAGAGTGTGGGTCAGGTAAGTGAGAGCAAAGGCATGTGCAGGGAGGCCCCAGCAAGTCTCTCTCGGGAGCCGTGGGCCCCAGGGGCCCCTGAGCTTCTGTCTAGAGCTGCCCCTTTCCCACACTGCCGCCACTGCAAGCTCTATCTGGGTTGAGCAGTGGGAGAGGGAAGGCTGCTTGGTGGGCTCTTTATTTTTTTATTTTTTTGGTGGGCTCTTTAGAGCCTGAAAAACCTGGAGTGGGGCTTTTAAGACTGAGAAAGGCTGGATAAAGCAAAAGCCAGACAAACATGAGAAGGAAAGGAAGGACAAAAGGAAAAGATAAAACTTAAGAAAAAGTGCGGGGGCGGGGGGGAGTGGAGCAAAAAGGGAAAAAGAGAGAAAGGAAAAAGAAAGCAAAGAGAAAGGAAGGTGAAGAGAAAGAGGCCAGAACTGCTTCAACTCCTGAAAACTTAGTAGTGGTCTGGCCGTAAAGTCAGGGTCTGAAATGCTGATCTGTCTTCCTAGGGTAGGATTCGAGGTGACTCGGGGCAGAGAATTATGGAGGGGGCCTGGAAAAAGAATCTTTTCAGCAAGTACACCAAGCACAGCAGAGCCCTAGTGACCTAGGTGTTGAAGCCCTCAGGGAAAGGTTCTTAAACTGACTCCTTCAGAGAACCTGGCTGCCTAGCAGGAGGAGCCTGCAGAATGAAGGGCGGTGGGGAACTGGTCATGATGCCCCACCCCGACCACCCCCCTTACCATCCTTCCCACCTCCCCCGAGCTTTGCCTCGCCTTCCACAAGCACTGGATAGTCTCCTGGGAGCAGAGGAAGGGCAGAGAAGAGATTTCAGGTACAGTAGACAGAGCACAATCATGGAGAGAAAAGGGCTGAGAATCTGAGGACCCCAGGGAATGAGAGACCCCAAGCAGACCCTAGAGTGGTGGGAGTTTGGCCAGGTCTGCCTAGTCAGAGGGGGGAGGGTTGTCCAGCTGGGTGGGAGGAGTTGGTGGGAAGCCCAGGATATTTGGTGCTTTCTGTAGTTTGCAATTCGAAGTTACTAGGCAAAATGCTGGGAAAGGTTGCATGTCGATTTTATTTCATTAAATCCCCAAGGCAGGAAAGATTGGATGGGGACTGCCTGGTGCTGGCCCTCTGCCCGCTGAGGCTGCAGCTGCCCCTACTCCTTTTCTGATGGGGAAGAGGCTGAAGGGCACAGAGTTCTCCTGTCCTGTCCGACTCTTTGCAACCTCAGGGACTATACAGTCCACGGAATTCTCCAGGCCAGAATACTGGAGTAGGTAGCCTTTCCCTTCTCCAGGGGATCTTCCCAACCCAGGGATCGAACCTAGGTCTCCCGCATTGAGGGCAGATTCTTTGCCAGCTGAGCCACATGGGGAAGACCCCTCTATAAGGCAGAAGGTATTTTTCCTCTCTGAACTCCTTCTCTCCTTCCTTACAGTTCAATTCACCTAACGTGGAGTGTCCACCTTAGCTTTTCCTAAACCTGCCTCCTCTCCTCCACACCTTCCCTCTCAGCATCTCTAGGTCCCACAGGCAAATAAAGCCCAGCTTCTTGCCTGGGGTGAATCACAGGAACTGGGTCGCCAGGGCGGAAAGAAGAAACCAGCGGAGAGAGTAATACGCTGCAAACCCGAGCGAGCAGATGTGCCTGGCGCCTCGGGCCCAGCCCTGGCTGGCCCAGAAAATCTCTCCTCAGCCCTGCGTTCGCGGAATTACATTATATTCTCCCAGATCCAATCATCTTTTTACAGAAAAAAATTTTTAAAGAAATATAAATTGCTGCTTTGCAAGATCAAAGCGCGGCTCTCTGGTGCATCTGGTCCAGTGGGGAGTTGGGGGAGGAAGCAAGAGAGAGTGGCGCAGTCACAGCCAACTTCAAAGTGTTCTCCACAGTGAATTTTGACCAGTGTATTTGAAATTATCTTCCCCTTCAACTTTGAGGGGTGCGCAGCGGGGAAGCGCCTAGCTGGTCCTGGGCGCGTGGAGAAACCTCGACTTGACCAATTCCACGCGGGCGTTAGAATCAGAGCCCCGAGGCTCCTGCGCGTGGGTGAGGGTGGCTAATCACCGACAGGACGTCGGGTCATCAGATATCCACATAAACCTCGGAGACACCACCAAATCGCCTTGTCCTTACTCAAGTAGCTGCCAGAGGCTCCTTGTCAGCCTCCCCTGCTCTCAGGCTGCAGGTCGCTTCTGCTGCCAGGACTGGAGTGAACTAGGATAGGATTCGAATTATTCGGGGCTTCCGGGTCAATCCCAGGCTCTCTGGGCAGAGAATAGCGAGGATCTTGACTGTGGATATGTGACAGGCCAACTAGGCGATTCTGCAGGCCTGGTCGATTAGGTTGGACTCCTTCCGGCTCTCAATTGCTTTCCTTAAGCGAAGCGCATTCGCCACGCGGAGAACTCAGCAGTGTGGCCCGAGTGCCTTCGCCGCAAGGCGCGCGGGGTGCGCCGCGTGTTCTCAGAGCTTGGGAGTTTGTGCGGCCGAAGAAGCTGAATCCAGGTTGGGCTGAGTCCTGGAGAGGGGCTGACCTTCTCTCCGTTTTCGCTGCACGGTTATTGTGGAGCCAAGAGGCGGAGTGTAGTTTGTTTTTTCTCTCGCGTGTCTGCAGCCTACTTTCCCTGCAAGACGCATAGGGCGCCCGCCACGTACCCACTGGGCTTCCTTCGCTCTTTGGGGCGGGCCCCAAGGGCAAGCCGGAAGACTTGTCTTCTTCTAAACCCCCGAAAGTCTTTTCCTTTCCTGGAAAGACCAAGAGTGCAATATCACCTCGATTGCACTTGAGTTGTTCCTGCTTGGCCATTTCCGATGTTTTAAATTTCAGATTTCCCTGCCAGGGCAGGAAGAGTTAAAACAGCCGACAGCGCGCCTCCTCTCTCCTGCTCTAGATTCCGTGTCTCCCCAGCCTCCCGCGGAACTGCATCTCAGAAAAGAGAACTATCATCCCCCAGGATGGGCAACATGATGTTAATATCATTTCTAGCCGAGAAAACCAAGATTCCTAAAACTTCGTTGACTTTTCCTATGTTTCTGAGTGGCAAAGTTAGGACCCGTTACCCAGATCACCTAAAAATTCTTGTTCTTCCCGCTCCCTTGGAGATGATTCCACCCCTCTAACACTCCCTTCTCCCGCCCTTCACTCGAGGTCATCGCCCCAGCAGCTTGTGCGCACCGCCCTGACCACGCGCGCCGGGCATCTCACCTCAGCCAGGCAGGTGCAGAGGTGGCGGCGCGGCAGCGGTGGGTCATTCGGCCGAAGGGCAGGAGTCGGCTGGCCGCCTCTTTCTGCTGCCCGGTGGCTGAGGGGGCAGAGAAGCGGGGTGGGGGGAGGGAGGGGGGTCAGCGGGTCCCAGCCCCTCCTCCCAAACACAATGTCCAGGAAATCTCGGAACTTTCCATTGTCTGAGGAGCTTCACTAAACACATTGTCCCCATAATTACGGGGCCACACAGAAGAGAGGATAACTGAGGGGGTTAAGGAGAAAAGTGGGCCTGGCCCGGCCCTGGAGGAGCCCAGTGCCCGGAGCCTGTCTGCTGGGATGTGTGAGGGGAACTCTCCACCGCCCCGGCCCCGAAAGGAGGGAAGCCCCGAAACACCTCAGTGCTTCCCCAAGCAGCAGTCTGGGAGCTGAGCACCGGGGAGGAGGGGGGCGTCCGGGCCTGGCCTCTCAGGTTTTGGATGGGCAAGGGGCCAGAGTCCCGCAGCTACGGACTTCTGGGAGAGCCCGAGCGCTTGTTGCTTGCAAGACACGGTGCCGGAGAGCCGATCCCAAGTGCCAGGCTTCCCAGATATTGAATTTGTAATGACCCCCACCCTAGACGGTGGTGGGCGATGAAATTATTCCCTTCCTTTCTCGCGGAGAAGTTACCCTTGCCCCCTCCAGGTACACGCTTTCCTATCTCGGCAAATCTCGCGGGTCCCACTTGGCCCCCCGCACTCGCCTTCCTGTAGCGTGCAGTGCCCTTAACCCCACCCCGCGCTTGGAGGTGAGTTCCTAAGAGGTTTAGACACTCTCCGAACGCAAATCTTCTATTCTCACCACACTGGGTAAAAAACAGTCAGGCTTCTCTCAGGCAAGAGCCGCGGGTGGGCGCAAACCCGACTCACTGGGCCAACAAGTCGTCAGCTAACCTTGCACGAGTCTCTTGATTACCAAGTCCACATTTCCCGTTTGTAAAATTAGAATAATTGGGGCAGCCTAAAAGAGCTTTATGGTTCCCGAGGCGCGTCAACTGTGGCGCCCATTCGGAGCACATCCGACACGTGTGCACGTCTACGTTTGAATCCCACCACCTGAGCCCTTTGAACACCAGCGCACAGACCCACACTGTCTTTCTGTCCCTCTAGCTACTTTTCCTGCTTGCCGGGCTGGTTTCTGCTGGGTGATTAACGACCCCAGATAGTGTAAGGAATTTGGCTTCTCAAGCTCAGCATTTTCAATTCCTTAATTTGTCCCTAGGTGATCGTTAGCGATCGCGGCTGTAGATCACATGGAGGGGGGGCGGGTCAGGTAGAGTGAGCAGCGGATTCAACACTGTTGAGTTGGGGTTTGGTTTCGATTTTTAAAGGCGGTTCAAAAAGCGGCCCCTGGAGAACTTCAAGAAGGCGGCAGGCGGCAGGCTGCGGAGGTCCCTGACTAGCCTTTGGGTTGTCACCACTCTCATTCTTTATAAACTGTAAAGCGCTAGCTAGCAAGTCGCAGACTCCCTGGGGCCTTAGTCTCTGATGTAGGTGGGGCAGACAGGTGAGGAAACGGAAGATCAGAAGTGTCCTGCTCCTAAATCCAAGGCCTCACTTTGCTGTGGGTCAGGCCTGTTCCTCTAACCTATTCACCACAGAGCAGCAACAGAGGCTACTCCAGATGCAGCCTCAGTTTGACATTTTTCTAGCTGCTCAGGTTAGAAACAAGTTAGACTGCCCCCCACCTCCTCAGTCCTGACTGCTGTCATCTCGTTTAAAGAGGAGTTACTGTCCCTCCTGAGGGGCTGGGGGTGGGGTCTGGAACATTACAGGTTGTCCCAAACAGCTGTCACAATTTCTTTGGCAGTTTGGCTTTAGAGGAGCTTTAAAAATACTCCTTTCCTGCCCCTGTCCCCCTCTCCTTCCTGAAAAAGCAAAGCAAAGCCTTTAGAGGCAGCTCCCTTCAAGGACCTCCTGGACTTTCAAATGCTAGGAAGAGTATGAGGGGAGAGGTGGGAGATGAGGAAGGAGAAACGGAACGACGAAGAATCTTTGTCCTTGTTTTCCTGGGTCTTTCAGACTGGGGCAGACTGTTTCTGCTCAGAGGGGGCAGAAATTTGCTCCTTACCTCCCCTATGGTGACTAGGGCACTGGTAGGCTGCTCCTTCCAGCCTGCTATGCCTCTGAAGGGGTCTGGGGGCAGAAGGTGGTGGGAAAAAGAGGGTATCAGCATCCTCTAGGTGGTAGCCGGTTGTCTGGAGCACAGAAGAGGAACCTCCGACTCCCACAGAAGGGTGAGCATCCGCAGTCTACTGGAGGGCAAGAGTTTGATCCACTGGACTCTCTTTTCTGAGGTACCAGGTTTGTAATGTCTGAAGTCACACTGCACTGTGATTAAATATACATTTTTATAAAACAAACCTAGAACATTAGACTTGTCTCAACCAGATTGGAAACGGTGGCTTTTTTCTACCTTTCCAAGATGAAGACCCCAAGCATTCCTGAAAACTTCAGCCAGTCTGTGAAAATGCTGACTGAGGCCAGGCAGGTTAATAGGGAGGACCAGTCCTTCTGTAGGCCTGTGAAACCCAGCAGTATACCTAGAGATGTACAAAGGAACTTGGGGGTGTGTGGGGTGAAATCAGTCGAAGAACCTTTATGAAAACATGAGTGTCTGTGAGGGAAGGAAGGAGGTGACCAAAGTAATGCATTTGCCTTTACTGGTTGACTGACAGGCTTTGGTGCAGGTTGGATAAGTTTACCAACTGGTTGCAGAGACCAGTGCCTCAGGCAGGGACATGGGTGAGGGAGCTCCTCAGAAGAACTGGAAGGGAAAAAAAGAGGCAGACACCAAAAAATTCTCCTACATTCTGGGATATGTGACACAATTCCTTGTCACATATATATAGCACATACACATATACAAATTCATTTAGCTAAAAAACCTTAACCTGAAAGAAAATAAACATTCACAAGTTCATTCATTCACTCAACAAAAATATCACTGAATGTCTATGGTGTGCAGGGCATTTTACTATGCTCTCCTTTGTAGAAATGCAGGTGTGTCTGTGTACAAGTTCATCCTGGAAACTCTGCTCCGGCTTCATGGAAGGTTCATGAGAGTTTCAGCTCTCAACAATCAGAATGACGGGGGCTCAGACTTCAGGATGCACACACTTTGGGTCAATGCCAGAGGTGATAAAGAGTCTGCTGGCACCCTGTGAGTTCGCGCTTCTCCTCCACTGCATTTGTGGAAGCTCCAGTCTGGCTACCATGGGGTGGGAAATGCTTAGAAACAGAGTATGCTAAATCCTCTTTACACAATGCTTTTCGTTTCTAAAGCCTCTTTTCCTTCCAGGAGCGGTCTAAGGAGCTTGGGAATCACAAACTCTGCAACCAAAGAAAATCTTTCCAAAGCATATGCCAGAAAGGAGAGACTGATTTAGGGTAATTCCCACAGGTGCACACTTCAATAGAATGCTCACACACCCAAACATATATATATATATACATAAACACACACACACACACACACATATATATATACACACACACAAATACACACATTACTATACAAATTCATTTACATAGCATGAAATCATATTTACAGAAAAAGCAGAATGGGAGAAGGGTGCCTTCAGTTTTCCCTACTAGGCAAATTCAGAAACTCTTCCAGTAGGCTCAAAATATCACTGAGTTTTTTAGCAGTCTTTTTCATATGTCCCTATCACCTTATTTGCTTTATCGGTGGATTACCAGCCCAGAAAACACTACCCTAAAAGGGTAGCAACAAATGAGCCAGTGGCCTGTGGCTTCTCAGCATAGTCGGTGAAAATCAGATTTATACTCCCTGGTAGCAGTGCTCAGAACCTCTGAGATCTAACGGAACTGGTGATGAGATTCCGCAGCTTTGGTGTAGGTATTTTTATGTACAAGCATATTCTTGGGCTGTGACTTTGAATTTTAAGTTCCAAGCCAAGCAGAGAGATAACGGTATAAGGATTCTGTCTAGAAGTACCTTTGGGGGGATTTCCACCTGGGGGAGAGTGTGACACAGGACTAGAGAGGAAGGTAAGATGAACCCAAAATAGGAAAGCTGGCTAAAAGCCGCAATAGAAGAAAACGCTGCTGGAGAGACTGGAGGCAGAGGAGAGGGTGGGAACTGAACGCCACCGGAACTCGTCCAGATGCTGTTGCGTTCAAGCAAATACCGCACCAACGGCCGAGACGGGTACAATATCCCCCAACGCGAAGGTAGGGAGGAGAGGGTACTGGGAACCGGAGCTTTTCCTTTTACGGATTCACAGGTCAGCGTAAACTGCACAAGACCTCCCTAAATGTCCATTCGCCTTAGCTTTGTCCAGTGAAAGAGACAACGGAGAAAAACATCCAGCCCCATCAAGCTGAAAACATTTTCACTTTTACCCTAAACAAATGAGATAAACGGCTTTTCCTTTTCTGAACATCGCTCTTATTTTGCCATCTAGATTTTGGAAATACAGCCTCGAAATTAAACGCGCACAATCATTTCCACTACACCTGTACAGGTGAGTCACGCTCTCACCCCCTGCGACGTCGGATCCCTAAATGACCGAGCTGGGCGGCTTCCGCCCAGAAGGGAGTTTTGGCGGCGAGCTTCCCTCCCGGGCCTGGGTTCAGCGGCAGCGGTGCGGGCCGGTGGGAGAGGCACGGCCGCACCCTCAGGCGCAGGAGCCGGGCTGAAAGAGCCCGGCCCCGGCCGCTCCGCGCAGGAAGCGGGGCAGTGCTAAACGCAGCCTTCGTGGCTCTGCCCTTTCTCTCGGTCACGGGAGAGAGTGGAGGCTTCTTCAATTCCTGCGTGCCTGCGATATTCAGACGCAGACCAGGGTGGGGAGCCTGCCTTTGTTCCAGGCGGGAAGCCGCAGCGTGGAGTTCGGGTGGGGCTGCGGAAAAAAGGAAAAAGCCAGGGGAGGCGGCGGGGCCGAGCTCCCGACCAGAACCCTCTAGGAAGCCCGCTCTGCGTCCCACTGCGCCTTTCGGTCCCGAGGCCTACTTGTAACTGACGTTCCTCGGGCCTTTACACGCACATGACCTGGAGAAGTCTTGGATCCGGGCGCCTTGGAGCCCTGTGACCCCTCGCGAAGTTTCCGAGCGCCTCCCCCCACCTACCTCGCCAACACGAGCCGGCTGCGAAGGCGTGTACGGCACCGCCCCCCCCTCCCCCGACACACACACCTTATTTCTAGGGTCTAGAGGTAGAGGAGGGTTGAAGCTCAATATCTACCCTAGCCCGGCATTGCCCTCTTCTCCGTCTTAAGCAGGGGAAAAAAAAGAAAGAAAAACCCTTTGGAGCTTTAATATCTTGCCCGCCTTCCCCCACCCCCGCACCCCCACCAGATTTTGAAAAGCGGCTGCCTCCTTTCCCAACAAGGGCCTGTCCCGCAGGGCACAACTTCCGGAGAAATGGGCCCACGCGGTGAATTCTGTAGAGTCGGCGGGCCAGGCCCCGATCGACCAGTTGGCGCTGCGCGGCAGCCAGACACGGAGCGGACTTGTGGTGAAAGCTGAGGCCCAGCGCTCGTGGAGCCCATTTGCTCCGAGTTCCCGGCCTGATATTTCCCCCCCTCAGGAACGTCCCCTCCTCCTGCCGGCGGAGGGTGCCCCCTTTTTCAGCGCGGTGGGCCAGAGAGGGAAGGAGGTAAAACCTCGAGGAAGTCCTCGCTCATAAACCTCGAATCCCCGCCGTGGTTTTGTGGAGCGGGGTCTGGCTTTGTTTTGGCCTCGGTGCTCAGGGCTTTTACTTTACACTCGGCGGCTCGCATGGCCGACTGCGCTGTTGCTCAGCCGGCTCGCCGGCCGCCCCAGCCCCTGTGC
>NW_011494819.1:549193-576055 GCF_000754665.1 Bison bison bison | reverse complement strand
CAGGGCGGACCGGGGGGCCGGAGCCGGCATTTCCACGGTTGGAATCGGCGAGCGCCTGGCAGGATTCACGCCCCTCTCCTCCCTTTGCTATCGAGTCCCCGCAAGGTTGTGGGCGGGAGCCGGGGGTCTTGGAACCAGAGGGGCTAGCGCGGCAGGGCAGGGACGCGTGTTCAGGCTCCGGAGCGTGAGGTCTCGGGAAAGGCCCCGAATCCCAGGAATCCCTGGCCTCTCGCCCTCGCCCTGAGGTCGTTAGCACCCCAGGACGCGCTGTCTGCGGCCGCCGCCCCGCCGCCTTCTCAGCTTCTGAACTTTTTCCATTTCAAAGAACTAAAGGAGAACTGTTGTGACACATCTCCTGCACATTCTCGTGGAATCACCTCCGGTCGAAGAGAGTGTAGTAATCAGTTCCTAAGTTGTCTCCTCCCTTGCCCTTTTTTCTCACCCCTCAACCTCGGGTAAAGAATTTGAGCACTTCGAAGGGAAAAAGTAGTAAAATGCGTACTAGAGTGAGGTGGAGGAAATTCAAGTCACAAGACTGCCCCCAGGTGATAGTTTTCAGCAACAGCATTTCTGCGCGACTTCAGGTCGCTCTGTATCTGTACTGAGCTAATGTCATCTGTGGTAGAAGTTATTGAATCCAAACGTTTACGTTAATCCCGCAAGAAAAGGAGAAACGTTCCCGAGAAACCTCTTTCCCATAGATGCTGTGAAACTGTTCAATTTGTCTTTCTAGCCTCACTACCATTAACATTTGATAACTGCATTTTCAAAATCTAACTGTTCCCTCCCCACCCTTCTTTCCCCCACCGCTTCACCATTTCCTCCTTCTGAAACAATAGCACGGGCTGCTGGAGTCAGTCTGATGATATAATCCTTAAGGCATTCACGGGCAGACCAAGGGCCAGGCTATCAAAGGGTTCAGCTTCTTCTTCTTTTTTTTAAAGCTGTTTACTATTCAGGAAATTTGGTAATTATTTTTTTTTTCTCCATGTAGTGGTATTACCCTCTTCCTTTTGATATTAGATCCTCTATGGGGCCCTAGCTTCATGCTGTAGAGACAGGAGAAAGATGAAGGGGCTGAATTCTGCATCAGAATGTAATTTTCCTTTATGTCATCATTGCTGCTAAAGACCAGCTGAGGGCTTCCAATAGAACAGGAACCCCCGGAACAGGCAGAGAGTCCTCATGCTTCAGAAGAGAATGCCAATTTCATTTATTCTTTTACACCACAAACTTGGGATTTTTATATACTTCACTCCATCAAAATACTTTCAGTACTTTTATAGCAGGATTGAAAAGTCACCTCAGGAAGGAACAGTGAAGATAATAACCAAATTTTAAAAATCATTTGTTTAGAATGCATCACAATGAATCATGTTTTTTTTTCAGGGGGTGTCATTGATAGGTATTAATATCCTTATGATGTTATCATGTTTATCTAGGCTTTCCCTGTGCCTAGCATAGTGCCTTCCTCATTGCAAGTATCAATGAATATATGTTGAATGAAAGGACAAAATGAAATATAAAGCAAAGGAGTACAAAAGGGATTGGATAGGTAACTTCATTCACTTAAAACCCCCTCCATGACGTATCTCTTGAGTGAATGTGTCATGCAAAGCAAAACTATTTTTGCTGATGGTGAGGGATTGACCATGTTAAATGGGTTTAAGTTTTATCTTCCTACCTAAAGTGTCATGTATTGAGATCAGGAACTCAGTGTTAACGCTTTTGTTATATGCAATGTCTTTCATATTTCTGGGCACCTTATCAATCATCTTAAAGTATGGGGAAGGGGAAGCTTCAACTTAAGATAGAAAATGTTAAGAGAAATGTAGTGTTAAGGCATCCCTTTGGGCAGTGCCAGGTATCCTGGTAGAGGCACGACAGGTCAAGGGGTAGGGAAATTTCTGTTCAGACTCCTCTTTTAATCAGGCCATATAGTCTCCTGCCCAGATTCCTCCCAGAACCAGTATCTTCTCCTCGGATACCTTCCCCCATAGGCTATGAAAGCATAGAGAACAGGATGTGTTGACCAGAGGATGACTCTTCCATGTTACAGCCTGCCTCACTCCTACCACCCATAGCTTTTTTAGATTCTCTAGTTAGTTTAAGCTCAGCAGGTTTGTGTGAACACTAACCAGATCATCACAAACTTTCCATCCACTGGGGCACTAGTTTGGCCTATTTCAAGCACATCATGATAATCTTTCCTATAAATTCAAGTTATTTGGCCAAAGGGAATTTGGAAAGCACCAAAGCGCCTTAATATATTCTTACAGGAGATTTTGTTTTTGGAAAATATTTGCCAATCAACTGGATTTTGCCATAGGAGCCAAGTCATCACAGAGGTTTATATGCCTGTGTAACACTGTCTAATAAAAAAATAAAAGAGACATAAAATGTACTTTCAAGGAGCTTTCTGTTTTTCACCACTTTTTATATTTTTCATTTAAAATTTCCCCATGGCAAGCACAGGTAATCAGAATCAAGTTGTTCATCATTCCTTGTGGCTTTCCACATAGAAAGACTTTCTGCTTCTTAAGGAGCCATCTCATTATCACCCTGCACCTAGGCATAAAGCATGATACGCCAACATTTAAAATGCTGGCTCTCCAAACCATGAATAGTTCATCCTTTGATTCCTCACTGTGTTTCTGCTTAGCATGTTCAAAAGTCCCAAATACTTGATTCGAATGTTGGCTAAATTGGAGGCCAGTGTTGAGTCTGCTCCTGAATATAGCAAGTCAGAAGTATTTTCTATCTCATCCACACATCTCATAATGGTGAGTAACAACTGTCACTAAGGCAAGGCACTTTCCTTTGATCCGTTACAATTTTTCTAAAGGATTGAAAGCTGACTAGAAAGCAACGAGGCTGATATTTTTTTTAAGTAACAAAATTTATTCAAATTGGAGTTGTCCTTCAAAGAAGTAACCCTGGGATTCTACACCTTATTCAAATGATTGCTCAAGACATTTTGGAATGCCTCTCTTGGAAATGTCTTTAGGGATAGCTTACTAGCCACATGAAAGATGGCATCATCACTTACTCCAATATTATTTTCCTCCTTGCTGGCTAAGACATGTACACTCCTGGAATTCAAAGCTGCCCAAACTGAGAAACTAACTCTAAAAGCTAGGCATGTTAAGTGCAAAGCAACACTTTCCCCAGAGAGAGTAGCGTGTCACTTCAATGGTGTCCTTATGACAGACACACAGCAAGTAAAACAGTGGCAGAAAGCAACCGTGGGCCAGTCCCAACTATATCCAGTGACTCTAGAGCTCCAGAACAAAGCAGCTCCAGGAAGCCAGCAGATTCCTATGGGGGTGCCTGCCTGGACAGCCCCAGATGTTCCAAGAGTCCTTTTATTTGAGACAGAGCTTGTTCCAGGAAGCATCCCTATTTGGAAATTTTGAGATACCATTAGATGGTCTCAAAGGAAATGGGCTAAACTGACTGTCAGGCCCTTCACCTTCCCAATCCCTGTAACAAAAACAAACAAAATAAAAAATAAAGAAACAAAAAACACATCATTTAGACTAGGAGTCACACTAGTAGGGCCAAACAACAGAATTACAAAACTTTGCTGACAGCTTAAATGATGATGGATCATCTATAGGTTAAGAAATAACTGCCCAGTGACCAACCACGTGTTTCTGAATGCGCCCAATATAATCTTCCAAAGTGCAGGCCAAGGAAAAACTCAATGCTCACCACCCATCAGGTCCCTTACCCTAGGAGATGTGGAGATACAGGAAATCTTGTTCTACAGCCTATGTACAATATTAGCAGCTAGAGGTCAAGGAAGTGTTCCCTTTGCTTCTCATTGATACTGCCAGATCATTCTCTCTCTCTATTCCCTAAAACTCTGATTTTGAAATTACTCATTAGCCTATAGCTTCCTAAGACCATTCTCCTGCATTTCTTAAAGATTTAATTCCTGGCTTACACTCACTTATATCCATTCTACTCTGGGCATGGTCTTTGTGCTTGCACAGTGAAATAAATGATGTTTGCAATATTGCAGCTTCTTTGACCTTCTCCAGAGATAATGTTTTCCTCCCTATTTCAACAATCATTCCTCAGGTCATTCCCTCAGACTTTGTCAGTATCAAGAACTGCTTGCCCACAATCTTGAATTCAAAGTAAGATCAACATCTCCTGTCTCTCCAGCTTACCCTCTCAATTCTTTGACATCACTGGGGCCTTCAGTCAATTGATCTCGCCCTCTTTTCACTGTCTCCACATCCCTCACACCTTCACTTTCCCCTTGGCCCCATTTGGGTGCCATAGCTAATTATTATACACACTTTGGTCCTTAGCCATTTTGCTCTTTTGTTGCAGTTACCTAGCAAAGCCCAGTTCTAGGTTAATTTCCAGTTTCCCTACATACTGCCTACACCCACAAAGCAAAATGTGGCTGGAGCAAAACAATCAACTTTATTGGCTGCTCTCGTAAATTCATGTTCTCTAGTTTCTTGAGAGCCCTTAAATGCTGCCTGAAAATTCTATTACATGTCTCTGCTCCTTTCCCTTTCCTTTTCCCTATGGGACTACTTTACACCTCCCCCGTCTCTCTCCTCAAACTTCCATCGTGCCCTCCCTCATCCTAATTTTCTGCTTCAGACCTTGATTCCTTTTTCACTAAGAAAACTGAAGCAGCGAACAGACCTACTTGCTTTCCTATGACACACAAAAGTCCACCTGCATTCTGCATCTAGATATTCTTCCTTTTCCTGTCTCTTCTCCTGTCTATTTCCAACCTGTTCACAGGTGTCCTAGATCCCATCCTTTCTCACTCAAAGACATTGCTTCAGTAATTGTTCTCTCTCACTCCTGCTTCATAAAATTTCCTTCTTTACTGGATCATTCTCATCAACATACATACACACAATTACTCCCCGTTCCCAACTTAGAAGATAACACAACTCTCCTGAATCCATCCATATCAGTGTCATACTGTCCCATTGTAGCATCATTGTTCGCAAGTCTGTCAAGATGATCATCTCTCATGTCTCTTTTGCCATTTCTTCTTAAATCTATTAAACTTTTGACCTCACCATCCACACAAACTGCTTTGATCAAGGTCATCAAGGAGTCCCAAATTGTTAAAGCCCCCAGTGGTCTTTTTTTCAGTCCTTACCTTACTTGAGGAAACTCCAAGAGATACTGAAGGACAGGGAAACCTGGTGTGCTGCACTCCATGGGGTCAAAAAGAGTTGGATACTACTTAGGGACTGAAAAACAACACCTTACTTGACACAGATTAGTCCTTTTCCAGAAAACATCTTTTTCACGTGTCTTCCAAGGCAACACTCCCTCCTGATTTTCCTTCTATCATACTTGTCTTTATCAGTCCTGTTGCTGCTTATTTTCTTATTTCCTTGTACCTTGAAACAAGGTCAATCCTTAGTCCTCCTCTTTTCTCTGTCCATGATTACTCATTTAGAGACTTCATCAAGACTCTTGGCTTTAAATGCTCTCTCTATATTGATGACTCCCAAATAATATCCCTTGCCTGCACCTCTCTCTGACCTCTAGTTTTAAATATCTAACTGCTCACTAAACATCTCCACATGTCCAAAATGAAATTCCTGATCTTTCTAAATTTGCTCCTTCTACAGTCTGTCCCATCTCAGTAACCAAGGACTCCATCCTTCTAACTTCTTAGGTCAAAACTCTTAAAGTTATCCTTGACTTTTTCCTCTCTCAAATATCACAACTAAACTGTCAGCAAATTCTGTTACCTCTGCTTTCACAAATATCACCAATTTGACCACGTCTTACAACTTCCATCACTATTACCGTTCTCCAAGCCTTCCTTCTTATAGGGATGATTAAAATACTTTCCTAACTGGTCTCCCCACTTCCATCTCTGACCCCTATAGTCTATTTTCTAACATAATAGCCTGAGTGAAACCTTTGTAAGTTAAACCTGCAGTGGCTTCCCAATTCTATTGCTGCTAAGTCGCTTCAGTCGTGTCCAACTCTGTGCGACCCCATAGACGGCAGCCCACCAGGCTCCACCGTCCCTGGGATTCTCCAGGCAAGAACACCGGAGTGGGTTGCCATTGCCTTCTCCAACCCACAAAAGTGAAAAGTGAAAGTGAAGTCGCTCAGTCGTGTCCAACTCTTTGGGACTCCATGGACTGCAGCCTACCAGGCTCCTCCGTCCATGGGATTTTCCAGGCAAGAGTACTAAGTGGGGTGCCATTGCCTTCTCCGTCCCAATGCTATTACCCTAAGGTAAAAGCCATGATCCTTAAATGTCCTATGAGGCCTTGACCGTGCTCCAGTTACCGTCTCATCAACCCCTCTCCCTCTCATTAACTTGACTCTGGCCACGCTGGTCCCCTTGGTATCCTTTAACAAGTCAAGCAGCCTCCTGCATCAAGGCTTTTGAGTTTGATGGTCCCTCTTTCTGCACTGGTCTTCCCCATATGTTACATCACTGTCTTCTTCACCTCATTCAGTGTTCTGACTAAATTTAACTCCAGCAAAATCATCCTTTATAACCCTATTTAAAAGAAGTGCTCTGTATTAGTTTGCTAAGGCTGCCCTAACATGGAGAAGGCAATGGCACCCTACTCCAGTACTCTTGCCTGGAAAATCCCATGGATGGAGGAGCCTGGTGGGCTGCAGTCCATGGGGTCGCTAAGAGTCGGACACGACTGAGCAACTTCACTTTCCCTTTTCACTTTCATGCATTGGAGAAGGAAATGGCAACCCATTCCAGTGTTCTTGCCTGGAGAATCCCAGGGACTGTGGAGCCTGGTGGGCTGCCGTCTATGGGGTCGCACAGAGTCGGACACGACTGAAGCGACTTAGCAGCAGCAGCCCTAACAAAATACCACAGACTGCTAAACAATGGAAATTTGTTTTCTCATAGTGTGGAGGCTGGAAGTCTAAGATCAAGGTGTTGGCAGGTTCAGGTTTGATTTCTTCTGAAGAAGGTTTGACTTCTCCGTGTCCTGCAGATGGCCACCTTCCTCTATACAGTCCCATGTGGTCTTTTCTCTGTGCATGAGCATTCCTGATATCTTTCTAATGTCCTAATCTCCTTTTCCTATAAAGATATCAGTTAGATTGGATTAGGACTCTAATGACCTCATTTTACCTTAATTTCTTCTTTAAAGGCCCTGTCTCCCAATAAGATCACTTCTAAGGTTCTGGGGGCTAGGGCCTCAACCTATGAATTTTAGGGGGTTGAGGAATAGACACAATTCAATCCATAACACATTCCACCCCCATTTTCTTTATATCTCTACATAGCACTCACCACATTATGACTCACCATTTTCTTTCCTTGTTGGTTCATTGTCTGTCTCTGCTACAATTTCAGTTCAAAGAGGGCAGGGATTTTTGTCAATTTTGTTCACCACTGTACCCTCAGTGTCTAGCACTGCCTGGCACATAGTAAGTAGTGAAAAAATTTTTTAATTAGTTAATGAGTTTACATAGTTTGGAGTCA
The DNA here is from genome assembly GCF_000754665.1 of Bison bison bison. NCBI lineage: Eukaryota > Metazoa > Chordata > Mammalia > Artiodactyla > Bovidae > Bison > Bison bison. The sequence goes on along the minus strand of NW_011494819.1, from coordinate 568,584 downwards.
TTGAACTTGGCAGCTCCTAAACCCTCTCTGTCTTCTCAGGGCTGTTTTCAGGCAATAAGCATTTATTTAGCACTTACTCTGTACCCAGTATTGTGCCCCAGACTATGAGTAGTTTACAAGATCAATAATAAAAAAATATATATATATTTGCAATGGTATGTGCTCAAAACAGTTACAAACAAGTATATATAAGAGGAAAAATAATAGTAATTTATGGCACAAACTTTAAGTGCAATAAATAGATTAGTTGGTGCTGAAGGACACAGGGAAAACTTATCTACAAAATGAGGATAACAATCCTTATGCTTGATACAGGTTTGTGAAGATGAACTATGGTTATAGTTTACCAAACACTTCTTCATATGTTAAATTAGGAAAATATTAGAAATCCACAAGAATTAAGAGACTTCTGGGCTCACATAAACTCTCTTGTGGATGAAGAAGGAGTTAACCTGCCTGGCAGTGCACAGGGGTCTGATGGGTCTGGTCAGCCAATATAAGCAGATGGCTGTGATGTCATTCTTGTAACATGATTCCTTGCTGGGGTGCACCGGTGGGGCATATTGGAGCCTCACAGAGGAGCCCCTCTCTAGCCTGCCCACATAGTTCAATTTACTCTCAATAAAAATGCAATAAAAGGCTCACTTGCCTTCAGACTGTTGAATGCTTGTGACTCCAGATTATTTGGAATAGAAATCCTGACTGACAGGATTTGGGAGAAGAAGATGGATGAAATATCCTTAAAGCAAAAAAGCAGGAAATGAAGGAAATAAAGTGGTTGTATTTTACCAAACTGGATGGTAGTTCAAAGACCCTGCAAGATTTTGGAAGGTATAAGCCAGGGCTAAAATAATCTCTAGTAGCAAATGATGTTGTGTTCCTAATACAAGGTGGTGGAATCAAACCCTTTCTTCTAAAGATTCACATGACTTTGGGGAAGCTGGGCAACACTAACTGCCACCTCTTCATTATCGTAAAAAGTCTAAAGTTCCTGAGTCTCAAGATTGGCCAGTTCGAGGGCATGCTAATGCTTCTCCCATATTATGGCATTATCCAAAGTGTTTAGCTCCGGCACTAAAAACGTAAAATCAGCTTGCTGTGTATACTGGTAATATTATTTTATTTAGCTTTTGGATTATCTACAGGTTTCAGTTATCTGCATTGTCCCCTGTTAATATGAATAATAAAGTGGCTTTAATCTGAAATCATAACACATGCTTTCATGAACTGCATCGTCTCCCTTATTTCTTCTACTTTTATCATCCATCAGATCTGAAGAGTGTATGGGTTTTATACAAAAGACACTAAGCACAGGAGTCCTTACTCTCAGTCATCTGCCTTTCCATCCCACCACCAATCCCACACTGGCCTAGTCTGATCTAGCATAGAGTTTGGGACACTGATGATATGATGATAGGCGTGGTGACAGCAAAGACTGTAGTTTCCGTTTATGATCTTGACGTCAGATACTTTCAGAAATAATTTAAACATTCCTAACTTGTGCTTAATGTAATTTTATGACTTTCTCACTCATAAATTTAATCCACACTCAACTGTTTTTATTTCTAGGCCATATAACCCTTTATAGGGTAATAAGTACTGTAATTTTACTACCCACAGTATAAAATAACTCCCTTTTCTTATTTGTCTCTCTTGGTTTCAGGAGACTTTCATTGGTTCTAATGTTGATAACCAAATTTGTGTTGACCTACAAAAGTAACTTCATTTATTTTCCCTTTTTAGCATAGACCCAAATGACCTAAATCTTTAGGCTGTCTATAAATAATCATATATATAAAGAAAAATAGTCTAAATTAAATTATTTTGAGTTAATCTGATGAAAAAGGTGAGTAGACAGGAAATAGAAAGTCAAGACAATAATTACATTTTTGTGATTGGTTATCTATTTGCACGCCTTTTACTTCATTGTAAACTCCTCAACTGAGGCTGGGTTTTATTCCTTTTTTATCTGCCCAGTATGTGATTCTCAAACATTAATGTGCATCCAGATCAGCTGGAGGGCTTGTTAAGACCAATTGCTGAGTCCCACCTCCAGAGTTTCTCATTCAGCAAGTCTGGAAAGCAGTCTGTGGGTTTGCACATCTAACAAGTTCCCAGGTGAGGATGATGCTGCTGGTCTGGGAGCCATACTTTGAAAACCACCACCTTACCACATAGAAGGCTCACGTAAAATGTTGGTTGAATTGTAATAATCCAATTGCAGGAAGACATTGGACAAAGAGGCCAGTAAGGTATTGGGGTAATAGCTAAGGTACTGTTACAGAGAGACCTCAAGTTAAAGTGGCTTAAATATGATAAAAGTTTATTTCTCACATAACAGTCCCAAGGTACATGGGCAATCCAGGATAGAAAGGCAGTGCTTCTTGCCAAGTCCAGGGACCCAAGATGGGGGTTGACACTCCCCATCTTTCTCTTGTGGCTTTCATCAATGGGTCCAACATGCAGTTCCAGGAAGTGGGAGGAGGAAGTAATTTCTGTTTAAAAAGACGTGAATTGGAAATTTCACATGGGACTTCCCTGGTGGTCCAGTGGTTGAGACTTCACCTTCCAATGCAGGGGGTGCAGGTTGAAACCTGTTTAGGGAGTTACGATCACATACTTATCCTAGTCAAAAAATCAGAACATAAAACAGAAGCAATATTGTAACAAAGCCAATAAAGACTTTTGAAAAAATGGAAATTGCACATAACACCTTTGCTCTATCCCATTGGCTGGAATAAATTTATACCTTGCTGCAGGGTGGGCTGGGAAATGTAGTTCCTACCTGTGACTATGTGCTCTGCTAAAATGAAGGGTGAGAGTTCCATTCCAAAAGGGAAGAACGACAGGCTGGATACTGGGGCATAGTTAGCAGTCTCTGCCACAACTTTATGGCAAACCTATGTATAAAGGGACAAAAATCTAAAATACAATGAGAGTTTTTTATGTATCTGCACATATTTTCTGGGAGGAGAGGAGGGATAGGGTGCGGTGGAGAAACATTTATGCTTAATACAGAGGTTTTTACTTTGGAATTAAGATGGATTGAAAGGTAACAACTCTTTCATTTACCTTGACGAGTCAATATGCCAGTACATCAAAAGGACATTGAAAGGTTCTTTCCCCAATTCCTCTATGGCTGATTCATGTTGATGTATGGCAAAACCATCACAATATTGTAAAGTAATCATTCTCCAGTTAAATTAATTTAAAACATGAAAAAAAAAGAAGAAAAAACAAAAGGAAGAATATGGAAGAACAGGTGGCTTGATGAATATGAAGTTGTAGAAGGTGTGATAATGGCATTGAAGTCATGATAGTGGCTGGTGCAGAAAGGACAGTGGGGCAGAGAATGGGTAGGAGTGATGTACACAATGGTAGTTATTGTAGAACAGTGGGAAGGAAATAAGGAGGAATACACAGTTGCCCAGGAACTGGCAGAAGACGCTTACATTGGCTATCATAATGTGAGACATCAAGGGCGACTTGAGAGAGATGAAACATACACAGGCATCAGGGAAGATCTTGCAACAGCAGGGATGGGAGAGCTAGAAGACTGCCAAAGTTGAAAGGTCTCAGGAGGTCTCATGTTTTGCTTATTTGTTTCTCTAGAGAATAGTAGATGCAATAGATAAGAGAAATGACAGCAGTAGCTAGACTGGGCATCCATTTAGATACGGGCAGTGGGGAGGAGATGCCCAAGAGTGAAAGCACATGCCCCTTCTGCATGATGTGGTGCAAACTAGTTACCACGGAATTCTTCGTACTTAGCTTACAGGAGTTTTAAAGATGATTAGAAAGTACTGAGTAAAAAAGGCAGGCCTAAGAACAAAGTAATATAATAGTTGTTGACTGAGCAACCACCAACCTCAGCAATCCCACTATTAATTAATCCCAGGAGAGAAATCCATCAGAAAGCAGTTTGTGGCTTTGAATTCCCATCAGTACTCACCTCCCCTTCCAATGTAAGAATAACCCTTCTGCCTGGTTCATGGTAGGAACACTTCTATCCCCAGGTCTGGCTCCCATGTCACATCTGGACAAGCCACAGAGTTAAAAAATAAAAATAAAAAAAAAATCACCAGACCTCCTTTTGGGGTAGAGGCTGCTGCAAGCTCAGGAAACTCTCTGGACAAACTATTTGAACTGACAGTTGCTCTCAGTGAGCTTCCTCGGGGGCCAGGCTAGTGTGGGATGTGGTTGTAAATGCCAGGCCCACGCGCATCTTCATCCTGTATTCACAGATAGGACCGGGGACATGGCTTTCTTCCCAGGAGGAGTCTGTACTTCAAAATCTTATTGGAAAAAGGGATTAAGTTGGATATGATGAGTAAGACAGTGACTATGTAAAATCAGATCACTTTATTCTAAATAGAGTCCTATAAAGTCACATCATCTGCTTTTTGGAAACACTTCTAGAAAATGATGACCATCAGCCTGTTTTACAGTGTATGTGGGCAGGACTGGAAAGGGAATATTTCAAAGAACTACTTTGCATTCCATAGAGCCAACATGGTTAAATATCAAATACTAAATATTCTGTCTGAGAGCCACTGAGTACAACACTTAGAAGCCATATTTCAAATAATGCCTTAGTTGATATACCCTGAAGATATACAAGACTCAGAAGACTTTGGTTCTAGTTGCTTGTCTGCCTCTCACTGGCTTTCCATACTCATCTCCACAGAAGAAACGGGGACTCTGAGGGTAGGGATTGTGTCTCATTTCTAATTCTTGGCCTATTCTAAGCAGATAGGGCCTGAAAAACAGGCACTCCACAAAGTGCTTGTTCATTGGACACAGTGGGCAGATCCACATGCAACTTACTGCCAGTTTTGTTGGTAAAAGTAATCCAATAGTGACAGTTTCCCATGGTTCAATCTCATATTTGCATTCTCGTTTTGTTTATATACTGTATAGCGTTGCTTTTCCCTAAATGCAAATTTCATCTTTCTGGGTCATTTCCTAGTTGAGATATGAAAGTCCTTTCTCTTATCCTATATCTGTCTTATTTCTTCCCTAAACATCTTGGTAATTGTTCATTTCTATGCTCATCCAATATTTGCTAGCTAGTATCTCTGTGTGTGGGCTCAGTGGTAAAAAAAAAAAAAAAATCTTCTTGCAATGCAGGAGATGCAGGTTCAATCCCTGGTTTGGGAAGATCCCCTGGAGGAGGAAATGGCAACCCACTCCAGTATTCTTGCCTGGAAAATCCCATGGACAGAGGAGTTTGGTGGGCTACAGTCATAGGGTGGCAAAGAGTCAGATACGACTGAGACTGAGCCCGGTATCTGTGTGTCTTCCTCTACATTATAGGCACATTGCATTTCCCCTGTGCCTTTCACAAAGCAGGCCCTACATAAACTTTTGTCATAATGTTGAATCTCATATCCGAGGATAAGTCACTAATGCTCTGAGCCAGTTTCCTTCCTGGAGAAATAAGATAATCCCAGCCTGGCCAATATAGCAGAACTGTTGAAAGTTAACATATGAGGGTTTAAATGATTAACAATAAAGCCTCCAGGTTGACTGTCTATGGGGGTGTTTGTTACATGCTAGCAATAGGCAATCTGTTTTCAGCTCAGTTACAGGGAAAAGTTGACTCTTCCCAGCCAAAAAAATTTCCAAAGTCCCCTCCAGTTGACAGAGTGAAAAGAGAACATTCGTCACACAGGGAGAACACATAGTCGATGAGAACAGACACAGAGTCATCATGTTAAAGAGACCAAGTGCTGCCCCACAGTACAATCCCTTTACCTAGTAACATAGGCACACGGTGCTGGACAGAGTGGACTGCAGGGAATGAAGGTGGGGAGAAATCAGCCTAAGGAACACCCTGCGTGCACAAACTAAGACCTTTAAGGGAATTATTATAAGAGCACTTAAGGAAGAAAGGAAGCAGGGAAGGAGATGTGAAGACTAAGATAATGGGACATGCAGGAGACAAACAGAATCCAGAGTAGTCAAGAAGGGGCATGCCACTTCCTTGGGCACACTTAGAGTTAAGAGGTTCCACTGGGTTCCCAACTAGAAGAAACTACAGACTAATGGCAAATGTACAAGTCTAGTCAAGTTACTGAATCTTCCTTTACTTATTTGAAAAAGTAGCACTAATAGTTTCTGTCTTATGACATAAACAGTAAATGAGCTATTTCATATAAACACACAAAGTACCCAGCAGATAGCAAGTACGTATGTATTCTTACTATCTAAGAAACTATAAATACTAAGTTGTATCTGTATCTTCTGGGAAAGACTGAAGTCAGGAAGAGAAAGGAATGACAAGACAATGGTTGGATGGCATCACCGACTCGATGGACATGAGTTTGAACTAGGTCCAGGAGTTGGTGATGGAGAGGGAAGCCTAGCATGCTGCAGTCCATGGGGTCCCAGAGCCAGACACGACTGAGTGACTGAACTGAAGTTTGGGAAACTTATCAGGTCTGTCATTCTCACCTAATCGCTTTGCTATCTGCATGAATTCTCCAGTTGAAGAATTCTCCAGGGAGAGTCCTCAACTGTAGGTGCTTGACGTCAACTATTACAAACAAAATCAGTAAGCTGAAGCCTTAAAGCAGCAGTGTCCAAGAGACATTCCTGTGATGACTGAGATACTCTCATCTGTACTGTCCAAGATGCTAGTCACTAGTCACTGAGGCTGTTGGGCCCTCGAAAGTGCTGCAGAGGAAATGAATTTTTTATTTATTAGTTTTAATTAAATTTAGATGGACATATATATCATATTGGACAGTTCAGCCTCAGAACATGACCCCAAACACACCAGAAGACATTGTGCAGGATCCACTGTGGCCTAGCAGCACCCTGGATCAGATGACCTGACTCAACCCTTGGAAGCTGGACTCTCTTAGGCAAATTACTCAACCTCCTATGCCTCGGTTGCATCCTTAATAATATGAGACTGACAATAGTTTCATTTTATTGGTTTATGAGAGCTAAATGAGAGAATTCATATAAAAGTAGTTAATTCTAGCATACATCAGAATTCCCTAGAAGGCTGTTAAAAGGGATTGCTGGGGTCATCTTCAAAGTTTTGCTTCAGTAGATCTGGGGTAGAGCCAGAGAATCAATGGGTTCCCAGGTGATGCTCATGTTGCTGAGTCAGGGACCACATTTGGAAACATACTGTTCTAAGATGTTGAGTGCCTGATACAGAGTGAGGACTCAAGTATTAGTTCTTGTTTTATGATTAGCACTTTTATGGTCTGCATCAAGAAGGTTTCTGAAAAAAATATCCATACTTCATTAAGACTCTCTAGCCCATGTTCTGACATTATTTGGATAGATGTTTACCAGGCACCTACAAAAGGCAAGATACATCCACTGTATTCTGAATGACAGTCCCTCAACATGGATTGGAAGTAGGGCTTGGCAGGGGGCAGAGCTACAGAGCACTAAGTTACCTGAACATTATCACCATCATCTAAATATTTTTCATCATTTCAACTCTCCACAAAACATACAGGAAAACAATTAAAATCACCTTCTGAGAGAAGCCACAAGTTGGATTTCGCTCTAATTTTTCATCTTGATAAAAAGATTATGTGGAGGCCTGTAAGTGCTAAGTGGAAGGGATGTGAAAATAAATCCAGGTTCTAGCCTTGGCTCCTTTATCAACTTACTGAAATCAAGGGGTCACCTCTCTCAATCATTATGGACTTGGCTATTAGATGTGATGAGTCCTCAGGTCACTTTCAAAGAATAACAACAGGATTCTCCCGAGCCCAACCTCATCTGCACAGGGATTTGCTCCTTAGAAGTTATCACAAGTCTTCTAGTTTTTCTCCTCTGAGATTCTTTCCATGGTGCCTTTAGTTCTTTGGATAAAAGATGTGTTAAGGTGGTTAAAAAAAAAGAAAAAACACAGACAGTTTGAAAGATCCACCTTTAACTTAGTCATTTTTCAGGATTCATACTAGGATTTCTTTTAAAGGCAAAAAAAAAAAAAAAAGAGCCTTGGATAAATATGCCAGGAGGCTGTAAGACTCTAGACACCCCTTTTCAAGTAAAGATGCAAAAAGGATCTTTTAATTCGGATTCTGGGAGGCAGTGTTAGGTGTATTAATATCTACTCTGATAAAAAGACCACTCTATTTCCTTCTCTTTAAGAAACGCGAGTAAAGATTCTTTGCCCAGCATGCTCATTTCTCATGTGTAAATGGTGATCATGGTACTCACTGACAAAAAACTTACAATCAATTTCTGTTACAAAATCAATCAGGCCCTGGTGTGGTGAATCACAATTATCATTTTCATTTTCAGATGTGGGAAAGGGAAGTGCAGAGAAGCTAGGTTTTAGAGAGACTTGCTACTACTTAGACTGAAGCAGATGTGAGATGAGAAGCTTCCACTTAATGGGAAAATCCAACTCATCGGGCCAACTACTTTTTTTTCGGTTGTGCCACATAGCACGTGGGATCTTAGTTCCCCAACCAGGGATCGAAACTGTGACCCCTGCAGTGAAAGCTTGGAGTCAACCACTGGACTGCCAGGGAATTCTCAGGCCAACTGCTCTTGTAGTCAGGCAGAATATACTTTGAGGTATTTCTGAGGTAAGCATAAGGAGACAAAACTTGGGACCTGCGTTGGGGATTCTGAGCAGCAAATGTGATCAAGTTTGGCTGAATCCAGATTTAAATCTGGCAGCTATTAGTTGACTTGCTGATATAAACAGTATCAGTAGTTCAGGTCTGTATTTCCAGTTGTTGTTTATTCACTAAGTTGTGTCCAGCTCTTCTTTGACCCCAAGGACTGTAGCCCACTATGTTCCTTTTTCCATGGGATTTCCTAGACAAGAGGGTTCTTTACCACTGAGCCACCTGGGAAGTCCTATATTTCTAGTTCAGTTCAGTTCAGTTCAATCTGTACTCATCTTCAAAATAAGAATGCTTGGGGTCTCAAACATGCTGGCGTTTCAAACATGCTTGGGGTCTCAAACATGCTCTCTATGTGTTGATGAAAAAAGCACTACTTAGGAATAAGGAGTAAAGGTTTTGATCTTGGATTTGCTTCTTACTTATGGAGAGATACTGTACAAGCTAACAGTACTCTCTGAGCCTCATGTTCCTCAGATATAAAATGGCAATTCCTCTCCTATAGATTTCATGATGGGTTGATGACATTAAATTGAGGGACAAATGCAAGGAAATACATATCAAGAACATAATCCATGGACCTGGGCTTTAGTACAATAAATAAATCAAGTTGAAATAATTCAACCTTCTCAGAAGGTTATATCATGTATCTCTGAATAAAAAATATAATAATAATACTTTCTAGAAAAATCAGTGTGGTCTCTTGGGAAATAAGCAGATTAAATACAATAAAGCAGGGATCATCTCAGTGACAAATGACTTATTTTTATGAGCTCTGATATGAGATCTGAACACAAATTGGTCCAAATGGCATCCCAAGGATTATAAGTCTAAGACTTCTACATATTACTTTTTAAAAAGGTTGGGATAGATATAGGGAGCACCTGTGATGGTAAGGACTCCAGAGAGACAAAAAATGAAACACCCATTGGCCAAATTAACTACTACTTACCTCAATCATATTTGTGTCAATAAATTAAGGCCAATGAGCATGCATCAAATAATTGAGGATTCAGATAGTTATGCCTTCTGGGTGTTATTTTATTTCATTTTTTTTTTGCTAGAGAATTTGGGTTTCGGAACACTGCTTTATTTGAAACCTACAAATCATTATTCATCAAATGAAACCAATGATCAGATGTACCAAATTATGTGTTGCTAAACTCTAATTGTTTGCTTATGAGAAAAGCTGCCTTTATCGGAGTGCACAGACCACAAGATAGAAAAGTCTTTTTGTGACTCACTGAAACTTCTTATAGAAAGCCCACCAATTTCTTCACCTCCTGGCACACGGGATATGCTAATTCTTTGGCTCTTGCCGACCCAACTTGCAAAACTTTCTCTAAGTGGTCCTTGTTCATCTTCAGTTTTTCAATCTCACTCTTAATTGGAGCAAATTTCTCAATCACAGCATCTGCCACCACCAGCTTGTAGCGAGCAGTGTCCATCCCAGCGCTGCGGCGGACCACCTCCTCCACGGGGAGCCCGGCCACCGCTGCGTGAATGGCCACCAGGTTGGACACGCCTCCTCGGCTGGCGGGCTCGTAGGTGACCTCCGAGGTGAAGTCTGTCATAGCCTTGCGGAACTTCTGCACTATCTCCTCTGGGCTGTCGGTTATTCTGACAGTGGCCAGTTTATCGGGGTCTGATTTCGACATTTTGGCAGAGGGATCACGCAGGGACTTCACCTTCTTCATTGATGCTAGGTAGAAACACCAACACACATCCCAGGGGAAAAAAAAAAGATGTAAACAAAATAACAAAACACCAATAGGAATGTCAGTGTCTACATCTTAAAAAGCAGTGAGAACATCAAATAGCTTCATTATTTTTATCTGATTAAATAAATAACAAACATTCATTGTAAAAAATTCAAGCAATTTGAGCAAGCATGAAAGTAAAGGTGTACTATAATCAGAGAAGGCAATGGCACCCCACTCCAGTACTCCTGCCTGGAAAATCCCATGGATGGAGGAGCCTGGTAGGCTGTAGTCCATGGGGTCACTATGATACGGCTTATCGTATCTGAAGTCGGACACGACTGAGCAACTTCACTTTCACTTTTCACTTTCATCCCTTGGAGAAGGAAATGGCACCCCACTCCAGTGTTCTTGCCTGGAGAATCCCAGGGACGGCAGAGCCTGGAGGGCTGCGGTCTAGGGTCGCACAGAGTCGGACATGACTGAAGTGACTTAGCAGCATGTAATAAAATGTTGATATTTTGATCATATTTTCATGCGTCTTTTAATGTATATATACACATAAAAACATGTAATTTTATACAAGTGAATTTGTATCAGCTATACCGTTGTGCCATGCACAGTTTAAAAAGTATCCTGTTTCTTTCCTCTCTGCTCTTCCCTATTGGCTAATCACCCCCTGCCTACAACTCCTGCCCTTCCTACCCCCATGCCAGTTTTCACAACCTATGGCATCTTTCCATTTCTTTACCATTAATTAGGTAAGTAATTACCAACACACACACAAACACACATGCACGCGCACACACATGAGAGTGAGAGAAGTGACGTTATTGCTCTGATAGAATAAAAATGTTATGCTGTGCTTTATAAACCAGTATTATTAATAATTGCCTAATTTATGGCTATTACAGAAACATATAAAGTTTATATAGATAAAGTAAAATTGACCAAAGCATGAAAATAGTCCTTATTGCTAAAAGAAGGTTGATTTCAATGCATGGGGGGCCCTAAATATATTTGTGTGAACTGTTGGAATACCTTAGGAATTTATATCAACCTTCTGCTTCTAAATTGATACTAGGCACATGTTATATTCTTTAAAATGCGGTCAGCTTAATAAAGAGGGGCAGAGTTTAGGTTCAGTCATCTCTGATCCTGCCATAAGTTAACACTGCTACCAAAATATTGATACCTTGATAAGATTCCAGACTAGTATAGCCTTGCAAGCCACAGGTGAGGTTTTGGACTCAGTAGGCAGAACTGTATACTCCACCTCAGTTGTGCATTGTGCATAAGAAGGCAAAGTACGAGGATTATCAGCACTTTCTTGGTTTATCTAGATTATGATCCAGTGGTTCTCACTCTTAGTACTTTTGTTCTACTGTGAACAGAGAAGGCAAGGTCAGCTGGCTTTGGAACAAGAAGAGCTTGGTGTAGGGTCCAGCTTCCCAACCAGCTAGAAACATGACTTGGGCACAAAGCCCGCCTTGCCAAACCTCAGTTTCCTCATCCACAAGATAGGGAAAGATACCTCTCTACCAAATAAGATGTGTTTAGAAATACATATATATGTATGTGTGTGTGTGTGTGTGTGTATATGTATACATATATATACATATGGCTTCCCAAGTGGTACCAGCGGTAAAGAATCTACCCGCCAATGTAGGAGATGCAAGAGACACAGGTTCAATCCCTGGGTTGGGAAGATCCCCTGGAGAAGGAAATGACAACCCACTGCAGTATTCTTGCCTTGAAAATCCTATGGACAGAAGAGCCTGGTGGGCTGTAATCCATAGGGTTGCAAAATAATCAGACACGACTGAGTACACACACACACACAGACACACACACACATATACCCATGTGTACATATGTATGCTATTTTATAATGAAAATGATTATTTGTAGTTTCTAGTTTCTCTTATGCTTTTCAAACTTTCTTGGTTATTTTATTCAATAATCCAATGAGGCCTACTAGTCCTACATTACAGAAAAAGATGGGATTCTTATTACAAATCTTGAAGTCTGTTCATGACAAAGCCAAATACAGTCCCAAGAAAGTTCCAAATCTCTTATTCCATCATCCAATCCTCTCTCTTCAAAATGCAACCTGATTTGACAATCTCATATTTGCTACTTACTCAGAATAGACTTGGGTACTGGGAAGAACTCCCCATACTTCTTGTTAAAACTTTGTGCTAGATCCTGAACTAGCTCCATGTGCTGGACTTGATCCTCCCCAACAGGAACATGTGTGGACCTTTAATAAAAGACAGACAGAAGAACTCAGCAAGGCTCCTGCTTATAATGAAATGATATTGCAAGCAGCTGCATTTCCTGTGCCTATGTCACTGTTGGTGTTCAACAAATGTTCACCAGCTACAGAGGGAATGTTGAGACCCAAGTCTTTATCTGTGTATCAGACAGATGCCAAGGAGATGTTTGTCTACTCTAGTTGTATGTCTTCCATATCTGAAGAATACAGGCTTCAACACCAGCGTGACAGGATCTTGCTGGGAGGGAGGAATGGTATCCTAAAGAGCATGTGCTCCAAGCATAATTGTATTTTAAACCACTCCTCTTTCCCTCACCCAGTCAGCACATATTATCCTAGCTTTGACCAGACGCTTTTTACTTCAGGGCTTGCACTCACACTAGAAAGACACTCCACCCCACTCTTCAAATCAAAGATGGCAGAAAGTTCTTCAGGCAAGAGTTTTCCTCCCTGTCACACAGGGAGTGACTCAAAGTCTTTTTTTGGAATATTGTCTGTTTTTATGTAAATTGCAACCATAGAACAATCAACATGCTAAGGGAACTTGAATAAAATCTATTAGTACAATGTAGACGGATCTCAAAAACAATGTTGAATGAAAAAAGCAAGTCGCAGGAGACATGTACAGTACACTGACATTTATCTTAAAAGTACATATGACAATATTACGTATTGGTTATAGATGCATATATAAATATAAAAACATACTAGAAGCTTCTCCAAAGATTCATGATCATAGCTGCTTCTAAAGAAGGAAAGAGAAAGGGTCTGGGGAAAGGAACAAAGGAGATCTTGATTTTATCTGCAATATTTTATTTTTATTTATTTTTAAGAAATAATTTATTTGATTGCACCATGTTTTAGTTACAGCATGTGGGATCTTTGATCTTTGCTGCAGCATGCAGGATCTTTTTTTTTTTTTTTTAGTGTGACATGTGAACTCTAGGTTGTGTGTGGCATGGGAGATCTAGTTCGCTGACCAGGGATCGAACCCGGGCCCCCTGCATTGAGAGGACAGATTCCCAACCATTGGACCACCAGGGAAGTCCCTGTAATATTTTGTTTTATTAAAAAATGAAGATGGGACTTTCCCTGGAAGTCCAGTGGTTAAAATTCTGCCCTTCCAATGCAGGAGGTGCAGGTTTGATACCTGGTGGTGGAACTAAGATCCTACATGTTTCATGGTGTAGCCAAAAAAAAAAAAAAGAAGAGGTAAGATGAAAATTATCAACATATAAAGACATTGTTTATAATTATTTTAATCCCATATATAAAGTTTGCTGTGTTGGAACATAAGGAGGTATATCAAACAAAGAAAGATGAACCATTATAGAGAAGTCCTGACGGGGAAAACATACTGAAATATTACTAAGGAAGGAGACAGGTGATTTTAAGTATGTAGTGTTGGGCTAGGAGTTGACATTTACAGCTAATAAAGTGTTGTAGTTTCTTGATCAAGGACGTTTAATATTCTGCCTGTGGAAGCATCAGCCTTAGAGTACACTTGAATATTTAAATGACAATTGTACATATGAGTGGAAAAATAACAACTTTTCAAAACAGCCACAGAAGAGAAAAACTGCTAGAAAACTATGGTACTTTGTTACAGAGAGAATCTACTAGCCTCGTGGTTAATTAGTGGTCCCTGAAAAACTGGAAAATTTTTTTGCGCATTACTCTCCATAGGCTACTGGTTTATCTGAAAAAACTGTCTAGAGTATGAGGAAGTGAAGGTAGTTTTGACTAGCATAAAGACTAGGTACTTTATCCCTGATGTAAAGCTATATTACAAAGCTACAGCAATCAAAACAGTATTGTACTGGCACAAAAACAGACACACAGATCAACGCAGAGCAGAGTCCAGAAATAAGCAAGTGCATTACAGTCAACTAATCTATGACAAAGGAGGCAAGAATACACAATCGACAAAAAACACTCTCTTCAGTAAATGGTGTTGGGGAAAAAGGACAACTACATGTAAAAGAACCAAACTGGACTGGTATCTTATATCATATTCAAAAATTAACTCAAGATGGATTAAAACCTTGAATGTATGACCTGGAACCATAAAATTCCCAGAAGAAAACATAGGTGGTGATCTCCTTGACATTGGTCTTAGGGAAATTTATTTTGGATCTGACTCCACAGGGAAGGGCAGCAAGAGCAAAAATAAAGAAATGAGATGGCACCGAACTAACAGGCTTCTGTGTGAATGAATTAAAAGTAAAGTGCTGAAGGTGAGAGACAGAAGCAGAATGAAACCTGGGAGCAGGCATCCTGGTGACTGTTCTTTTTCGTGTAATACATCTGCTCAGAGAATGAAGGAGCCAGGCAGGCAATAGGAGAAAATCTATCCAAGGCATCACTACTAACCTAGTTGAGCAACACAAGCAACTGGGCTGGGGTGCAGCACACGATTCTGCCCTCCTGCTGAATTCTGAGCAGGGAATTCAACTAGCATCCTAGGAGACAGATGGCGGACACAGAGGCCTTCACAGATTTTTGTCTGCTGGCAAAACACTATTTGAATATAGTTTTCTTGTTCTGATATGGATTTTAAAAACCCAACACATAAAAATGAATCTATGAGGACTTCCCTGGTGGCCCAGTGGTTAAGAATCTGCCTGCCAATGCAGGGGACATGGGTTCGATCCCTGATCGGGGCAGATCCCACATGCTGAGGGGCAACTAAGCCCGCACACCACAACTACAGAACTAGACTCTGCTCCCCACAACTAGAGAAAAGCCTGTGCAGCAACAAAGACCCAGTTCAGCACCCCCCAAAAGAGAAAGAAATCAGGCAATCAAACAAACAAGTGAAAGACCCCAATACAAGGCCTATGAAAAATATCATGGAACGAAGGAAAGGGAACTTTACCCTTCAGAGCCTGAGCAAGGTCAAACATTTGAAAATGAACTTTTACAAGAAACAACTGTGTGTTGTTGTTGTTGTTGTTTTTTAAAGAAAACTGCTGTGTAACCTCAATAGGATTCAGAAGGGCATGGCTGTTATTACACATGAGCAAGAAATCACAATAGAAGAAAAACAAACATAGGTGGTGACAGAAAACAATTCAATGAAGAGAAAGTAAAATGATGAAGGAAACCAAACAGATAACAGAAGAATTGGGAGCAGTAGGAGCAGAATCCTAAGGACAGGATGTATCAGTGATCTGGCAAAGAAACCTGAAGCTCTCCAAGAACTCAGAGCAAGAGGAGAAAGAGAGAAGCATGACACGCAAATGACAGGCTGGAGGGCCATCCTCTGACCTGGAATATGGTCCTCCTCAGGAGGACATCAGGACCACGTGAACAGAAGAAATAACCTAAAACAAAAGGAGAGGTTAATGAATTAAGAACAAAGAAGTAAGCAAACAAAAATGAGTATACTTACTGAAGGAACACAGCAAGTTTCAATTATATTAAAAAAAAAACCTGGGACTTCCCTGGTGGTCCAGTGGTTAAGACTCCACATTCCCAGTGCATCAGCATGGGTTTGATCCCTGATCACAGAAGATCCCGCATGCCTGGTAAGGCAAAAAAAAAAAAAAAAAGGAAAAAAAATCCTAGAGAATCACACCAAAACACAATCCAGAAAAAAATTTTAAATTATAAACTTAAAGAAAAATCCTATAAGCCAATAGTTAGAAATAAAGACAGACAAAAGATTGATAATACAACGTTGAAACCATGTTTATAGGGTTGTGAGAAAAAAGTATTAAAAAACCTAGCCAAGCTGTGTTTTATATGTGAACTATACTAATAATAATTGAGGACTTCCCTGGTGGCTCAGATGGTAAAGCATCTGCCTACAATGTGGGAGACCCGGGTTTGAGCCCTGGGTCAGGAAGATCCCCTGGAGAAGGAAATGGCAACCCACTCCAGTACTCTTGCCTGGAAAATCCCATGGATGGAGGAACCTGGTAGGCTACAGTCCATGGGGTCGCAAAGAGCTGGACATGACTGAGTGACTTCACTTTCACACTAATAATTGGGCTTTCCTGGTGGCTCAGATGGTAAAGAATCTGCCTCAATGCAAGAGACCCAGGTTCAATCCCTGGTTTGAGAAGATCCCCTGGAGAAGGGAATGGGTACCCACTCCAGTATTCTTGCCTAGAAAATCCCATGGGCAGAGGAGCCTGGTGGGCTACAGTCCATGGTGTTGCAAACAGTTGGACACAGCTCAGCAACTAACACTTTCATAATAATGATGATGATGATGATGATGATGATAAAGTAACTGATAGCTATTGAACACTTCCTATATGCTGCACACTTTGCTAAGCACTTTTAATACATTCTTATTGTACATAAATCAATTTTACAGATGAGGTAAGCTGAACAGAAAGAAATTCTCAGGCTGGAAGAAAAATTGTAAAGGACTGGAAAAAAAGTTGAAGTAAATCTATGGACTAAAGAACTCAGAAATGGAGATGCTGAGGTATAAGGACTGGCTAAAAAAGACTAAGAACATAAAGTCTAAATTTTGGTTACAATTTGAAATAGAAAATGATGTAACCTGAAATCAAGTCATTTATGTAACAACAGTCAATTGAAAATCCCAGGTTAGTTTACAAATCAAAAGCAAGTATGAGTATAGACTCAGGATCTGCA
This sequence comes from Bison bison bison, assembly GCF_000754665.1. Lineage (NCBI taxonomy): Eukaryota > Metazoa > Chordata > Mammalia > Artiodactyla > Bovidae > Bison > Bison bison. The sequence goes on along the minus strand of NW_011494819.1, from coordinate 551,380 downwards.
AGTGTAATGAATAAGCCATCTTAACCACACAATATCACATTTTTTACTTGAAAAGATCAATGAAAGAGTCAAAAATATATTTTCAAAAAGATACAAACTGGTATACAAATGGACAATGGTCAGACATTCTATAACCAAAAATCTCTGACCCAAAACCTCTGGAGTAACCAACCAAGGAAGACAAACCAGTCTCTGCAGGAATGGACCCAGCATGGTCAAGACTTGGTTAATAACTGCCAACATCCCAATTCTTTGTCCAACTTAGGACCAACAAGAGAAAGTCAAATATGTTTCCCAAACCAATCACATAAGATGCCCCATTTCCAGTTAGCCTCCAGCTTCCCCATGGCAACAATGTCTAAACAGAGCATCCCTGAAGACTTCCTTTCCTATAAAGCCTCTCTACTCCCCCACCTGGCTGCAGAACACAAGTGATGGTGGCTGAGTCTTGCTGTGGCAAGCTCTGAAAGCCTATTTGTTCTTATTTGGGTGGTTTTTGTTGAAAGATAACCACTACTAGAACTAAAACCAGAAAGAACACCTTCCAAAGCACTGGAATAGATAAAAGCAAAGAAAACACAATCTCTCTATAGAGCAAAAGGCCCAAAACAAAGAAAACATTAAAATCATTAAAAACATAAAATATTTAATGATGTGGAAAAACATAAGACCAAAAAACCCACTCAGGATGCAAACTTTTTGGAAAATATATATAATGTGCATTCAGATAAAGAAGAGGCCATAGTGGTTAGAGTGGGTGCTCTGGTGTTAGGCTGGGATCAGGTTCTTGCTCTGCCACTCAGCAGCTAGGTGTTCCTGGGTGAGTTGTTTAAACTAAATCCCTTTTTAAAAATTTTTAAAGCTGACTAATAATAGTTCCTACTCACAGAGTTGCTTGAGAAATGAGTAAAATAATGCATGCAAAGCTCATAGTTGGTGCCTGGTATGTAGTGTGCAAACAAGGAATGTCAGCTGCAAAATATGGTTTGGAGGAAATGGCATGTGTATGTGTGTGTGTGTGTGTGTGTTGTGTGTGTGTGTGTCTGTGTGCATGTGCTCAGTCATGTCCAACTCTTTGCGACCTCATGGACTGTAGCCCGCCAGACTCCTCTTGTCCATGGAATTTTTCCAGGCAAGAATACTGGAGCAGGTCACCATTTCCTACTCCAGGGGATCTTCCTGAACCAGAGATTGAACCTGCATCTCTTGTGTCTCCTGCATTGGCAGGTGGATTCTTTACTAACACCACCTGTGGGAAATGTACCAATATGTTAAAAAGAATAGAAATAGTAGAAGTGATTTCTCACTTTTTCCTGGTTGAATATAGAATGTTTAAATTATATCAGAACACTGAAATGAATTTGTGAGAGACCTGACTCTCCTGCTACTGAACTCTATAAAGACAGAAAACAAGATGATGAATCCTGGGAAGTTTATAATTCAAATATTTAAGGCAGGGCGCTGGATCTATTGAATGTATTGCTCTTGTATTCTACTAGAATGTTCCTCCCTTAACTCTTACCGGTGCCTTGATTTCAGGTCTAAGCTTAAATATCACCTCTTTGGAGAAACCTTCCCTAACTCTACTCTCCAAAGTTAGCTTCCCTGTTATTCTTTTTCACAATGTCTTATTTATTTTCTTTATAGTGTTAATCCTAGTCTAATAATTTTACTTCATTTGTTTGCTTATTTAATTGTATCTTGCTTTCTCTCCTGCTAGCAAATAAGCTTTTTGAGACCTTGTCTTGCTTTTCAATCTATTTCCAACAGTGTCAGACTTTATCTTTTTGGGCTCCAAAATCACTGCAGATGGTGACTGCAGCCATGAAATTAAAAGACGCTTACTCCTTGGAAGAAAAATTATGATCAACCTAGATAGCATATTGAAAAGTAGAGACATTACTTTGCAAACAAAGGTCCGTTTAGTCAAGGCTATGGTTTTTCCAGTGGTCATGTATGGATGTGAGAGTTGGACTGTGAAGAAAGCTGAGCGCCGAAGAATTGATGCTTTTGAACTGTGGTGTTGGAGAAGACTCTTGAGAGTCCCTTGGACTGCAAGGAGATCCAACCAGTCCATTCTGAAGATCAGTCCTGGGTGTTCTTTGGAAGGAATGATGTTAAAGCTGAAACTCCAGTACTTTGGCCACCTCATGCGAAGAGCTGACTCATTTGAAAAGACTCTGATGC
>NW_011494819.1:525784-549093 GCF_000754665.1 Bison bison bison | reverse complement strand
GCAAAGAGTCGGACACTCCTGAGCAACTGAACTGAACTGAACTGAACGATCAGAATGAGTTAAAATCATAGCTCCGTTAGCTACTATTGAGTTATCATAGCCTAGTTTCTCACTGTTCTAAAGCCTCCGTTTCCTCTATAAAATGAGGATCATAATGGTGCTGACCTCTTACTGTTGTTTCAAAGATGAGATAAGCTAATCAAGCATAGTCCTTGATAGTAAGAGCTCAATATACACGGGCTATTAGTATAATGTAAACTCATTAATATCTGACAGCATGAAGGACAAAATCATACAAGAATGACAATATTGGGACTTTGATGTGTGGTACGTTTTGACTTTTTTCAAACCAGGATCGTTTTCCTTTTTGATAGCAGACTCATACCACAAACATACATATCAACATAGAATCCCTGAGACAGCCAGAGACCTGGGCAGCAATCCTGATTTGGGTAGAAGACATATTACAAACTGGCAGTTCATATATCTGATTAGGTAATCCCCAAATATAAATGGTATGATATAGGACTTCTGAGGAGTCTTTTAATTTAAGGAAAATAGGGGCAGGATAATGAAGGGAAAGGGAAAATCCAAGGACCATGACAAAGGGTCAGGAAGTCATTTCTCTTCTTCGAAGGTCAGTAGATTTATTTAGGAAATTCTACAAAATCCTGTCCCGTGATCTTCTTTCACAAAGCCTGGAGCAGAAAGTTACTGACTTAATGAGAAATGAAAACAAAAATCTTCTTTTTTATGTTTCCCGCAGTATCCACAACCCTGAACATGCTCCTCTCTGAGGTGTACATGTACTCACCACACCTTCCTAAATTTCTCTTCTGTGACTGGACTTTGCACTCCCGCCTTGTAATTACAGTAAGGCTGACATGCAGAGGTCATCTTGACTGCCCCAAACCAAATTAGCCCACAGGGTAGGTTAAAAAGTAATTACAGTAGCCCATAGGAAATCACAATGGACTGCAACTAACACAGAAAAAACAATTACCATAATCAATACACTTTAAGCACATCAAAATGAATATTTCCACATGTCAAAATGGTTCCAGATTCACAAAGCAACCAAACTAAACAGAAAACACATTTAGTTTTCATAATGACTCTGCATAAGTCTTTGCCTTCTGTCGGATCCTTGCCTCTTTGCTAACAATCCTGAGAGGTTTTGCTTTTACAAAAAGGGATTAAAAATTTTTTAAATTTTTTTCACCTGGACTGATTGCTCTACTTGGCTTTTTCATCTGACTTTGGTTTGTTTGTTTCTAGTCTTTCCTCCCTCTGCTCCTGCTGCTCCTTTCACCTCCTATAATTTATCTTGGCCCTTCCTTCGCATCCATTGAGTTTACACTTTACATTAATTCAGCCTGTCTTTGATTCTGCCCACTTATGGGGCTTATTCTCTTCACATTTTCAACCTCTCTCCTCACAGTCTTCCTTTCACTTCAAATAATTTACTGCTGTTCTTTTAAAATTTATACCCTACATAATGATCTCCATATTAATGTCTTCTCTTTTTCCCCATTTTCTTTTTTTCTTACCCTGACTGTACTTTCTTAGACACAACATAAAACAAAAGTCTTTCATAATTTTGATTGTTATAACTTCTGTCACACAACAATGCGTCTGATCTTCTTTGGTGACTAAACCATGTTTCTTTTGCTTAGTTCCTTGTTGCATCTACATTCACTTGGGACCCACCCCACCCCTAAGGCAGAATTAGTGTCCAGATGAATAATCATTGCTCACAGAAATTTGTTCCTTTTTTTTTCCCCCCTACTTCTTTGGCTGTATTTGTGCATTTTCAGCGCTGCTGCCTTTAACCAACCTGGCTGGAATAGGGGTTTGGTGCTGCTTGTCCTTTTATAAAGGATGAAATCACCACCTCTGGTAATGACTCCTTAATTTAGCAATTATTTATTGAAGATCGATGATGTGCAAGGCCTGGTGTCAGGACTATGAGAGACATAAAGGTTTTAACCTCTAGGGAGTTAAAGCTTCCAAGAGAAGAGAAAACACCACATGAACTTATAAATTCTTCTGGCTAGTCCTTCTACAGTATTCCCTATCTCAATGAATGGCAACACCATCATCAATCCTGCTGTGTAAGTCAGAAACCTGGGGACATCCCTGATGGCTTTTTCTCATACACATCCAATCCATTATGAAGTCTTAGCCATCTTACATCCTAGAATCTTTTAAATTTGTCTCTTCTCTTCATCTTCACTGCCACCTTTGTGGTCTAAACAGACTAATGAAAGAGCCTCTTAGTAGCCTACCGACCTTGGCTGAGCCCGACCTTGGCTGAGCCCCTACGACTCATCCTTTGCATATCAATCAATTCTCTTTTAAAAGTATAAATCGGATAATTTCACCCTGTTCTTAAAAGTGCACAAATACCTTCCCCCTGCTTTTAGGAGAGTATACTGAATTGTCTGGGGCTTCCCAGGTGGCTCAATGGTAAAGAATCTGCCTGCCAATGCACGGGATGAGGGTTTGATTCCTGGGTCGGGAAGATCCCATGGAGAAGGAAATGGCAACCTACTCCAGTATTCTTGCCTGGGAAATCTCACGGACAGAGGAGCCTGCAAGGCTACAGCCCATGAGGTCACAAAGAGTTGAACATGACTGAGCAACTAATACTTTCACTTCACATTCTCAAGCTTAAGATGGTCTCAAAACCTCCATTCTTGGGTTCCTTACCAAGTTCTCCCAAAACACTTACATAAATCTTTCATACAGTTATCTGGAAAACCTCTTTTCCACTGCCTTCCCTCATGTTTGTTCTCTAGCCCATCATGGGCCACTCATCCTAATGCTGATTTTGACAAAAGAAACATGAAATCTATAATAGCTCTGCACATCAACATATTATGAGGGGCCACATATAGATTTGCTTGTGAGAAAAAATATGAATTTTTTGGTATATAAATATATTTTTGTATTTATATTTATAATGTATATATTCATAAACATTCTAGTTATCATATTTTTCAAAATTAAGAAATTTCTCAAACAAAAAATACCCCAAGTGCTTGAGCTGCATTGTAGGGAAAACAATGGTACAGGCTAAAAATCAGACCTGGATGAGTTCTGCCTCTGCTACTTATTATCAAGCAGTTAGGAGTTTCTAAACTTTGGAACACCACTCCAGTACTCTTGCTTGGAAAATCCCATGGATGGAGGAGCCTGGTAGGCTGCAGTCCATGGGGTCACTAAGAATCGGACACGACTGAGCGACTTCACTTTCACTTTTCACTTTTATGCGTTGAAGAAGGAAATGGCAACCCACTCCAGTGTTCTTGCCTGGAGAATCCCAGGGACGGGGGAACCTGGTGGGCTGCTGTCTATGGGGTCGCACAGAGTCGGACACGAATGAAGCAACTTGGCAGCAGCAGCAGCAAACTTTGGAAGGAAGCACAGTAAGACAGATGAGAAATGTATGTCAGCAGAGTAAATGCTGTAGTAAACAGAGCTGAGTTTACTGTACTTGTCTGCACACTTTGCAGGGGCCCAAAGGACACACATGCCCAGGAATGGGGGATGTGCATAGTGCAGCAACAGTACTCCTGGGAATAGTCTGAAGGAAGATGGCAGGAGAAAAAAATCCAAAGGAACAGAGTCTGTGAGCTGGAGTATGCGTGGCTGGTAGCAGGATATCTGGCCTGAGACCACACAGGACAGAAACATAGGGTTGTTTCTCGTAAGAAAAGGAGCATGCAGCTCCACATCTTTGATCTGATTGTGGCGTTATAGGTAGATAGTTTGTAGGCTAAGGTAGGAGACAATCATCTTGAATATAGACAATTACCTTGGATTAAAAAATAAATTTATTTCTTTATTTTAGCTACCCTGGGTCTTAGCTGTGTCAGGCAAGATCTTCGATCTTCATTGTGACACTCGAGGTCTTTCAGTTGTGACACGCAAACTCTTGGTTGCGGCATGTGAGTACCAGTTCCTTGACCAGGGACTGAACCCAGGCCCCCCTCAATGGGGAGCACAGAGTCTTAACCACTGGGCCACCCGGGAAGTTCCAGTTCCTAGTTTTATGGAAAAATACTTTTGTTTAACAAATTAATATAGCAGAATCCTGATAGGAATAGGCAAAAATCTGCCACCATAATTTTCCTCTCAGAAAACAGGAAAAATGAAGGAATCTGATGGCATTCTTAGTGTATATTCTAACCACTAAATAGATCAGGAAGAGTTAAGGAATATTTATAGTATGGGATTTTTTTTTTTTTTTTTGGCTACAGGGGAATAATTGAGGGTGGAAAAGAACTACTAATTTTTAAGTCTTAACCAACTGTGAGAACCTGCTGACGTTGGGCAGAGTGAGACAGACAGGAAGCTACCAGAAAGCTCTTGGTGTTTACCTGCTGCATCTGAAATAACTATTGTTTTATGTAAGAAAAGAGGACATTTTCAATCTCACACTTGGGTTGAAAGAAAGGTAGATGATGTGATAAATTTGAGGATGTTAAGGAGCTAATTTTGCCAATGTCAGTCTTCTAAATTGTTGTTTGTACTCTTAAAATCTCTGTTTTGAGTATATACTAGGTGATTTCAATTTACACAGAATTTAATAAGCCCCTGAGCTATGTACCATTAACCAAGAAACTATAGGATTTTTATCATTCTGCCAATTATATTTTTGGGCAACTGATGAAAACAAATTCATCATCACTTTGGTATAGGTGATCTCATACTGCTCTGGTTATTCATGTGATGATCTTGCCTCCTAACATAACTTACGACTGGCTCCTTAAGGAGGGTGAGCACTGGCCTCAGGAGACCATGATCATACCCCAAGCCTCCTCTGTCCATTGTCTGGCTCCACAGCTTTGGACAGATTGCTTAGCCTGCCTGGGCCACATTGGTAGAGCAAGGGATTTGGAGAAGAGGCCCTTTAGAGCTCCCTCCTACTCTCTGTTCCATGGTATTACAGAAAGGTCAATCATTCTTGTTCAAGTTCGCTTCTTTTTCATAGCCCTGAGTTCAGAGGACTCTCCCATGAGAGCTCTTGAACTACTAAAGAAATCTGCTGTGCTTGTGTGCTTCCAAATCCTGGTGCTGAAAAATCAGCCTCTGGTTCTATGTAGAAGTAGCCCTTGAAAATGGAACTAGACATAAGGCTGTGATAGTCAGAGATATCACCATCAAGCATAGACAAGGGACGTATTTCATTATAATCCTTTAGGAAGGATTTTTCTGTTCTTTGCAGGTAACAAAATCAAGGTTCTTTGTAGAACCTTTCTGAGTAAATATGCTACTTCAGTGGGAAACTATATTATTAGATCCTTCTTAGACTTTCATTTGCAGCTTCTGGAGAAAAATGTTCTAGATTTTCCAGGATAAGTCCAAAGTTACTTATTATAAATAATAAATGCTATTAGGGGCCCAGCATTCAAGTTAAAATAGCAAACAGAGACATAATCATAACGTGAATCAAACTTAAATTTAATGAAATGAAGACAGCTTATATGTACTAATGGACATTCCTTATACGTAAAGCTGAGCAACTATTTTTCTGGCTGTTTCCACCATCATTGCACAAAGGCTCTGGGGTCATGTCACAAGGAACATACACTATCATCTCCATGCTATTATCACATTTATATGCAAAGAATTCCAGTTTTCCCACAGAAGAGGCACTTTTATGGGGGTCAGGGCTTTAGGGGAAAGGAGTAAAAAACACTCATCGAATTTATCTTTTTCCTCAGAAGCTTTCACTATAACAATGCTTGGCTATGAGCACCTGCTGACTGGGAGGCTTTATCTCTAAATGGCCAAATAGGCGTCAAGGGAGGTGATGTGGGGATAGCAGGGAAGAACGGGAAGAGGAATGGGGTCAGAAGCCCTGGCCAGTCCTACAGAGAGTGCAAGGCATTGGCATCCTCTGGTTGTATAGTCTTGAGACCTGTAAGTGGCAGGAGTAGCTGATTTATAGATTGTGGGTTCAAGAAAAGTGAGGGCACCTTATAGCATGTTGAAAAACTTGCTCTCCGGTCCAATACAGTAGCCACTAGCCACAGGCAGCTCTTTAATCAACTAAAATTAAAGTTGAAATTCAGTTCCTGTCAACATTTCAAGTGTTAACAGCCACACGTGACTAGTGGCTCTGGTCTTAGAGCAGATAGAGAGCATCCGCATAGCTGCAGCAAGTGCTGTGGAATAGCATTTCTTGGGAGGCTAGATTATCTGAGAAATCGATATTCAAAACTCTTGAAGTGAACACTATATCCCATACTGTTAAGAACACAGACTCTGTGCGTAAACTTTATAGGCGCAAATCCTAGGTCCAGGCCTTGCTGTCACCTGACCCCAGGCAAGTTACTAACCACTCTGTGCTCTGGTTTGCACATCTGTAAAATGAGGATGCTGACAGTACAGATTCTTAAGGCTGTTGTGAGGATTAAATGGGTTAATGTATGTAAATTACTTATGACTGCTTGCAATCCATAGTAAGTGCTATTTAAATGCTACTTCTTAAAATTATTAGTTTCACATTTAAACATACTTCTATTTGTTGTTGTTCAGTTGCTCAGTCATCTCTGACTCTTTATGACCCCATGGACTGCAAAATGCCAGGCTTCTCTGTCCTTCACTATTTCCCAGAATTTGCTCAAACTTATGTCCATTGAGTTGGTGAGTTGGTGATGCCAACCGACTGTCTCATCCTCTGTCGTCCCCTTCTCCTCCTGCCCTCAATCTTTCCCAGCATCAGGATCTTTTCCAATGAGGTGGCCAAAGTATTGGAGCTTCAGTTTCAGCATCAGTCCTTCCAAAGACTATTCAGGGTTGATTTCATTTAGGACTGACTGGTTTGATTTAGCATTATTACTGGGGAATAGATGCAAATGGATTCATGTGCCTGCCCCTTGCTGTAACCATCCTTCCCCGTGGGCCAAATTTTCTAGAGTCAGGTGACACTCTCTTGTCAGCATGACTACATTTAGGGCTGGGGTGAACTCTGCTCCTTACTTGTACAGCAGAATGTCAGCTGCCTGGAGCACTGGGTATGTGAGCAGCCCCACGGTTCCATTATGCTTCTCCTTGGCAGTCTTTGCCTGTAGGGTGAAAAGAGAGGAGAGAAACAAATCTGACATGAACCTAATTATAATGCTAAATTAAGAAATCTTAAAAGCAAGCAAAGGGTGATCTGAAGCCACCTGTAACAACATCCTGACTCAGTCCCTTTTAGCAAATCTGGCCGTCTTCTGGCTGGCTTGCCTTCACAGTCCTGGCTTAGGCAGGAATAAGGTGAATCCGCTTCCCCACTGTCCCTTGAAACAATCCTGCACTGCCACTGTTTCTTTTCCATTTTATTAATATAAAAGTCTAAGATTTTCTAGACTCCAAATCAGATAAATTCCAGATTTCATGGGAAAGGTCAGAAAATATCATGACATTATATTAGTTAACATCAAACTGTTTGTGGAAACTTTCCAGAAGTCTCATACTGTGCTATTGACAAAACTGTAATGCCCCCTTAACATCACATTAAAACAAAACCCTGAAAATCATGGTGTTAAAAAACAATGAAACTAAGAGAAATTTTCATCTTACCAATTCTAATGATCTGTCATGATCTTTAGGTGGGAACGCAGTGAGAGTAAAGTGATTCCAATGAACAGTACAGGTTGTAAAAACCAAAATATTTCCTTAACAGGGAAGCTAATGGAAACACCGGAGGTGATATTAGAAATATTTAACAACTGGTGAGTCCTGGGTGCTGACTATAATAAACTACTGGTATGCACACCCCGAACATCAGCCCTAGTGGTACTAACCCCCTTGCCACAGGAAATTTGGCTTTCTGGGTAGAGTTGCTTATTAGCAGGGACTATTGTGTGCAGTTCACTGGTAACTGCTTCCAAGGTCTAGGTATATCATACGTGTAAACTGATAAATGGGGCTTCCCATGAGGCACAGTAGTAAAGAATCTGCTGGCCAATGCAGGAGACGAGAGACATGGGTTCAATTCCTGGGTCAGGAAGATTCCCTGGAGAAGGAAATGGAAACCCACTCCAGTATTCTTGCCTGGAGAATCCCACGGACAGAGGATCCTGGTGGGCTACAGTCCATGGGGTCGCAAAGAGTTGGACACAACTAAGCATGCACGTTAAATTGATATTTTGGTGTATAACTAAGTTTTGTTTATCTAATATGAATTACTTCTCTGAAATCCAGTGATTCCTGAATGAAATGAATAACTCAGTTTATAAACTTGCAAGATTCCGAGAATCAGGCTCACACATGCCCTCACAATTCGGGCTTCCTAAGCCAAAATGCAGACGTACCTTTTGAGGCTGGATCTGAAGACAATAGTTTCTCCCTTTAGTCGTCTTAATGTTCCATAATTTAGTTACAGGCTTTTCTGGTTACTTCCAGCAATTTTTGGCTTGTTTTTGTTGCTTAGTCTTTAGGTCATGTCCAACTCTTCTGCGACCCTATGGACTGTAGCCGGCCAGGCTCCTTTGTCTATGGGATTTCCATGGCAAGAATATTGGAGGGGGTTGCCATTTCCTTCTCCAGGGGACCTTCCCAACCCAGGGATCAAATCTACGTCTCCTGCATTGGCAGGAGGATTCTTTACCACTGAACCACCAGGGAAGCCCAGTTTCTGGCTTACAGCACTATTACTGCTATAGGGCGTTCATAGGAAATTTGAAAGTTGACCATACAATTCCTTCAGTACATCTCCTTATTATAATGTCCATGATAAAGGCCAGTTTGCACTGATTATCAGGTAATTCTAACAAAAATTTAATTTGGAAACAAACAAATGAGAAAAGAACCCAACTTTTAAAAATTGCTACTGCATTAGATTTGTCTTTTTATATTAGAATACTAGATCTTGAAACTACAAAGGAAGTGGGGAGATGTGGGAAGTTCTAATATTTATTGGATGCCTATTATGGGCCCCAGATGCCTCACACCTGTGTTATCTCATCAATCCTCCAAATAACCTTGACCTCAGCAGCCCTGATCCTATACTTCTACCCCACTGTTTTGCCCCTCACTGCCCCAGTCAAAACCAAGCTAGGGGTTCTTAGATCTTCCCATAGAATTGGAACCTTGTCCTCTTAAAACTTTGCATACTCTGATTTTTTGTTTAACTGTGCATGCATGCTAAGTCACATCAGTCGTGTCCAACTTTGTATAACACTATGGACTGCAGCCTGCCAGGCTTTTCTCTCCATGGGATTCTCCAGGCAAGAAGACCAGAGTGGATCGTCATGTTCTCCTCCTGGGGATCTTCCTGACACAGGGATCGAACCCACATCTCTTAAGGCTCCTGCACTGACAGGCAGGTTCTTTGTCACTAGTGCCACCTGGGAATCTGTTCCAAAATAGACTACAAACCTCATGAAAGGTGCTGCATCCATCCATCTTGGCGACTATGATATCTCCAGTACTTAGCGTGCTATGAGATTAGCAGAAGGCATCATCAGTATTTGTTAATCAAAGAATGACCCTCAAAGGCAGTTTCCAAGCTCCAGGATAAGACTAGCTTTGAAATTCATATTTTCCCCACAAATAAGAAATCACAGACTAGTGGAAGGCTTATTCACGTTGCCTGGTAACACTGGCAATGTGTTACCAGGAGATCCTTAGACACTATTTTAAAGTGGGAGCATTTCCCATTAAATCAGTTCTTTTGGAGAAGACTCTTGAGAGTCCCTTGGACAGCAAGGAGATCCAACCAGTCCATTCTGAAGGAGATCAGCCCTGGGATTTCTTTGAAAGGAATGATGCTATAGCTGAAACTCCAGTATTTGGCCACCTCATGTGAAAAGTTGACTCATTGGAAAAGACTCTGATGCTGGGAGGGATTGGGGGCAGGAGGAGAAGGGGACGACAGACGATGAGATGGCTGGATGGCATCACTGACTCGATGGATGTGAGTCTGAGTGAACTCCAGGAGTTGGTGATGGACAGGGAGGCCTGGTGTGCTGTGATTTATGGGGTCACAGTCGGACACGAGTAAGCAACTAAACTGAACCAAACTGAAAAGTATTTCAGTGCTCAGTTTAGCATTACCATATTATGATAAAATGGGAAAGTCTTGCCACAAACCAACATATGATAGAGAACATTATCAATTTTGTTTCTAACTCCTGGCAGGTAATGATTCTACAGCACCACCAGTATGCCTTATTCAGGTACTGCCAGTTTAAAGCTCTGTTTCTCTCTGTAGTGTATGTGCAGCCTTCTGAACAAGCTTTTAAGGAAATCAGTGGCCCTGAAAATATGCTACAAAGAAGCTTGAAACTAAAATTAGTGTTGATGTCCTGGAGGGCTACATACCTTCAGGTGTGATCCAATTGCAAAATTACATGGGAATACTATGAATTACCCAATTTATATTTCTCAGTTGAACTTCTTAGAAAAAGAACAGACTTAATTTTTCCGTGAGTTTGAATTGTTGCTTAGACTCAATTTGTTTAAATATGGAATAAAATATGTAGTCTCTTCTCCCCACAATGATAACTTTCAGGCCTTAACAGCCAGTTAATTCTGGTGGAGGTAACCTCAGGGTCTAGTAATCCAGAAATGGTGATTGTTTGTTAGTTAGAATGTGGCACATTCAAAGTCTTACCAAGTCTAACTAACAGTCACTAAGGACTGACCATGCATAGATAAAATCAAATAATGAATAAGCTGGATATTTGTAACTAGTTTTTTAGTTCGAAAGAATCTTGGAGAATCCTTCTATTTTCTCTTTCATACCCTGAGGCGATGAGGTTAAAGATACTGGTCTTGCTAGCCACTAGTGCATAGCAAGCCAGAAAACTCAGGATTCCCAGAGCCTAACACAAAAATAAACAGAGAGGGGAAAAACAGCTGCAGTGGGGACTGAACTTCTTTCTGTTTATTAATCAGATCAATGGCATTTACCTTCCACTGGTGTAAATGTTGTAATCGAGGTAATCTGACCATGCAGGTAAGGATCCAACTTAATTGTGTGTGCTCAGACACCTGAAGAAATAAAATAGAACATTAACAAAGGTGGTCAATATCATCTTGCATATAAGGCAAAACGAAATGGACAATAGGTATTACCTTGACTAAAATATCCCAGATCATGGTAATTTAAAAAATCAAGGGAGTTAATTCATAATGCATAGAATTTTAGATGCAGAAGACATCTTAAAAACTACCCAATACCATTACTAGTATAGTATTTCAATCTTCTTCACAACATCCCTAGCCAGCAGCTAACCAGACATTGCTTCAGCATCTTCATTGAGGGGACTTCATTATGTCCTGAGCCATCTATTTCAGCACAGGGGATCTAGTCAGGATTTTATAATAACTTTGTACGGGGTGTAATCTATAAAAATATGGAACCACTATGCTATATACCTGAAACTAATATAATAAGTCAATTATATGTAAGAAAAATAAAAGCCAAAGAGAAGATACACCCATGCACACACACAAACACGCATACACACTGGTCCAATCCTCTAAATATATGAAAGCAGCTGTAATATCTTTCATGGCAAAAAAAGGTACTGGACTGAAAATTAAAGACTGAGTCCTTTAGACCCAGAGTAGTTTGAAATTTAAGAGTCAATTTATCATCTGAAAGCGTGTTTTTATAGTTTCTATTTTTTCCTTTTTTTTTTTTTAAGAAGAGGTTTAATCAACAAGAAAACATAACCTTCTCCCAATTTGTTTCTGTTTTAACCAAATTAAATCAAGTCACCAAATCTGGCAACAATTGGGATGATTCTTGGGTCTGGGCCAGGTTCTAACTGGTCACCGAGAATTTAAGGCCTATGCATCCCGTTTCAGGACCCTGGGGATTCTGAGCCCTTCATCCATTGTGGCTTTGTGTGTGTGTGCCCATCTGATTTCCTTAAAAAGCAGAGACGGTTGCCAGCTCTGGAAAGTGGCCCCAAATGTGTTCTTTGTGGGTTTTGCAAATGGAACATAAAGGAATGAAGCTGAATCAGCCCAGGCCTATTTTACTAGCAAGGAATCGCCATCTGGCATAAGATAGTTTCTCTTTTTTTTTTCCCTCAAGTCATGGAGAGGGAAGAGTTGTTTTTCACATGTTTGACAAGGAATCACTTTTAAAGTTTTGCAAGTTGCTGGGCTGAATCTGTCATCTTTCTTCCAAGAGGCATTTGGGGTTCATTGAGGGCAGTGACTTTGACAGCACTGTCCATGCAAATTGCTAACTGCTGCTGTAAACAAACAGCTATCAGACAGAAACAGGAACCCTGGCTGGAAGCAAGAGGATTATAGTCGCTTCCAGTCACCAGCAAAAAACATTCCCACTTGAACTAATAAAATAAGAGCTGTTTTTTGACATGAAAAACTAGGAGAGATTTTTTTTTTTCTTTACTGAATTAGGAAAGAATAAAAACACAGAAAATAACCATGAACATGTGGAAAGAGACAAGATGATCCCTTTCCTTCAACTAGGGCTCAAGAGCTCAGCTTTTGATACGCAAACAGCTACCGTGAAGTCTCTATAAAGTTAAGTATTTTCCTTGGAGTAGCTTTATATTTGGATATATGGAATGAGACCTATTGAATATTCTGCAGAGATCTTCCGGTGTTTCCAAATAATGTGGCATAAAATTCAATTATTCTTATATAGAAAAACAGTAACACTTTTTGGTCAAAGGCAAATAATTTTCATAATTTATCATTAATAAGTACATCAGAAGGGTACTATACTTCAGGATTTGGCTCTCTTAATTTATTCATATTCATGGCTACTGCTTGGAAGTGATCAGATTTCTATCTGGAGAAAATGAAAATGGTGTTAAATATAGTACATTCTGACTTATGTTGTGAAATCACAAACAAAATAAAAATATAACCTGTTTCAGCCACAGAAAAGCAAAAACACGGAACAATAAAGTGGTCTGTTGACCATCCACAAACAAGTCAGCAGTGATTTAAGATTTCTGACCTCTTAATCTTAACAAGTAAAGACATGTATTCTGCAGTTACAGTCATTTTGCCTACCCTGTCCACTGCTGTAAAACAAGAGTCTGGCACACTATAGGTGCTCAGTAAATATCTGTTGAATGTATCTGTTGAACAGTAACAAAGGCTGCAGAAAGAATGGTTGGGACCAAAAAGAATCCCTTGGTAATCCGGCCAAAAGCAATTTCAGGGGAGTGACTGGGATGAATGCTGAACTATAAAGCGGTGGTTGAAATGTGACTAGGAGGCAGCATATAAAGACAGATGTACAAGTAAAGCATTAAGTAGAGTTCCTTGTGCTGCACAGTATGCTACACAGTTTGTTATTGATTTTGTATATAGTATCAATAGTGTATATGTAAGGCAACTATATGCCAGTAAAAATTAATTTAAAAAAGAGTAACTAAACAAAATGTATGGCAAACACCTGTGAAAATATGAAATGTCAAAGTAGTATCCATTAAGTATGGAACAAGAAAAAAAAGGAAATAGAGCAGAGTTCGTAAGAGTTCTGTCTCTGAGGTTAGGCCATGGTTTCTGAATGCTAATTCTGCCATTCATGAGATGGGTAGCCCTGTATAAATGACTTAACCTCTCTGTGCCTCAGTTTTATCATGTATACAATGAGATTAACAACAGTGTCCACCTGACGGTGCTTGGTAGAGTGCCTAGCATACAGTAAGCACTCAATAAATGATTGCTGTTCTTGTTCAGTCACTAAGTGGTCTCTGACTCTTTGTGACCCCATGGACTGCAGCACACCAGGCTTTCCTGTCGTTTACCATCTCCAGAAGTTTGCTCAAATTCATGTCCATTGGTTCAGTGATGCTATCTAACCACCTCATCCTCTGTCACCCTCTTCTCCTCCTGCCCTCAATCTTTCCCAGCATCAGGGTCTTTTCCAATGAGTCAGCTTTTTGCATCAGGTGGCCAAAGTATTGGAGCTTCAGTTTCAGCATCAGTCCTTCCAATGAATATTCAGAGTTGAATTCCTTCAGGATTGACTTGTTTGATCTCCTTGCAGTCCAAGTGACTCTCAAGAGTCTTCTCTAGCACCACAATTCTAAAGCATCAATTCTTTGGCGCTCAGCCTTCTTTATGGTCCAACTCCCATGTCCTTACATGACTGCTGGAAAAACCACAGCTTTGACTATACAGACCTTTGTTAGCAAAGTGATGTCTGCTTTTTAATACACTGTCTAGGTTTGTCATAGCTTTTCTTTCAAGAAGCTGGCATCTTTTAACTTAATGGCTGCAGTCACCATCAACAGTGATTTTGGAGCCCAAGAAAATAAAATCTGTCACTGCTTTTACTTTTTCTCCTTCTATTTGCCATGAAATGATGGCACCATATGCCATGATCTTAGTTTTTTGAATGTTGAGTTTCAAACCAGTTTTTTTAGTCTCCTCTTTCACCTCATCAAGAGGCTCTTTAGTTCCTCTTCATTTTCTGTCATTAGGGTGGTGTTATCTGCATATCTGAGGTTGTTATTTCTCCCAGCAATCTTGATTTCAGCTTGCGATTCAGTCATTACAATTATAGAAATTTCAGAAAGAATCTTTTAACTTTTTAAGCTGAGATAATTATAGATTTACTTATAGTTGTAAGAAATAATACTACTGAGAGATCCAGTATACCCTTCACTCAGTTTCCCCCAAAGGCAACACCTTGCATAAATACAGTACAACCTCATAACCAGGAAACAGAATTTGATACAATCTGTCCACCCTATTGAGATTTCACCAGTACTACATGCACTCATTGTGCGGGTGTATTTAGTTCCACGCAATTTTATCTCGTGTGTAAGACATTTCTTGTTTAAGGAGGATAGAAACAAAGGTAAGTGGTAGGGACTGAGAACAAAAATTTTGTTTTTTTTTTTTAAGGTGGGATAAACCTACATCTTCCACTGAAACATGAGGAAGAGAAATAAATACAGATGAGGATCTATTTTGTGGGATAACAGTAGAGAGCAGAAAGTGAGAGAACTTCAACTCTAATGGGCTCCTTTATCTCTGAAAACAGAAGACAGGGGGATTACAAACAAATGGGCTAAGAAATATACTCAATGGAATTGCTGGGCTTGATAGGAAGGAAAAAAAACTATTCTGGAATAGAGCTGTATAAGACTTGATTCTCTGCTGGTGCTTTTGTGAATGAAAGAGGACAATCATCTTTAAAATACACTCATGAGGAAACACTGGTATTCTTCAGGGTTGGCTAAAATTTTTTGCCTAAACATTTAAAAAAGTTTGTAGGAAAAAAACCCAGTTGATTGCATCTTTAATTTCCTTTGATCAGTAAGAATTTTTAATAGGATCTGAAAAGCACTAAACAGCAAAAATCTTGATAATTGAAACTACATTAAAACTAATAACATATTTTTATCAAACACCACTATAAAAAGGGACTTCCCTGGTGGCTCAGATAGTAAAGATTCTGCCTTTACAACGCAGGAGACTCAGGTTTGATCACTGGGTTAGGAAGATCCCCTGGAGAAGAAAATGGCAACCCAGTCCAGTATTCTTGCCTGGAGAATTCCATGGACAGAGGAGCCTGGCGGGCTTCAGTCCATGGGGTTGCAAAGAGTCAGACACAACTGAGCAACTAATACTTTCACACTGTGTGCTTTGCTTGGGAATTCTTTTCAGGCAGTAAATTGGAGCCATTGTCTCCCATCTCTCAGGGATCACTCCCTGTCCTTCTTCACCTGATGCCGAAGTCTGCTGAACCATTAAAGAGGAAAAAAGGGACTTCCCTGGTGGTCCAGTGGTTAGGAATCAACCTGTCAATGCAGGGGACATGCAACAAGAGAAGCCACTGCAGTGAGAAGCCAGCACACTGCAAGGAAGAGCAGTGCCCACTCGCTGCAACTAGAGAAAGCCCACATGCAGCAGTGAAGACCCAGCACAGCCAAAAATAAGATAAATAAATAAAAATAATAAATAAGTAAATAAAAATTATTTTTCAAAAAGAGGGAAAAAAGGCAAGTCACAGAGTGGGAAGAGATGTTTGCAAACAGAATACATTGGTATACAGAATATGTAAAGGACGCTTACAAATTGATAAGAAAAAAGCAGTATAACCTTATGAAAACCGACCAAATGTTCTAAGTGCAAATTAGTGATACCACTACACACTCACCAGAATGATTAAGCTGAAAACCCCAAAATACTACCAAGTACGGTCAGGATATTGAGTAAACAGAACCATTATACTGTGCTGACTTGAAGTGAAAGTCGCTCAGTTGTGTTCGACTCTTTGCAACCCCATGGATTGTAGCCTGCCAGGCTCCTCAGTACATGGGATTCTCCAGGCAGAATACTGGAGTGGGTTGCCATTCCCTTCTTCAAGGAATCTTTCAGACCCAGGGATTGAAGCCTGGTCTCCTCCATTGCAGGCATATGCTTTACCATCTGAGTCACCAAGGAAGCCCTTTATACCGTGCTGTGGGAATGTAAACATTGTCCCACCGCCTTTGAATTCTGACTGTATCCACTAATACTCAGCATTCATATAACATATGACCCAGGTATTCCATTTCTATACCTTAACAGAAATGTTTACGTATGTTCACAAAAATATACGTGCAAGAATGTACTGTAATAGCCCTATATTGTAAGTAATCCAAATGTCCACTTACACAGAATGCATATATTGTGGTATACTCACTCAAGGGACTACTACAGCAATGGGGAAGACTAAATTACATTTAACAACATGAATGAATCTCATAAACATAATGTTGAATGAAAGAAGCCAGATGTAAAAGAGTATGTACTAAATTATATTCAATTTAAAAACAGGTTATCTTGGGAAAGGGATGGTTAGTAAATGGAAAGGGGAATAAAGATCAATACAAATTACCCATGTAACCTGCACATGGGTATGTTCAGCTTGTGAAAATAGGCAAAAGGCTTGTAAATCTAACTACACTTGGTCTTGAATAAAGTAAAATGAAAACTTTTCTGGTGCTTAGAAAAGGTAGAGGGACTGCTGAAACAACAGAGTAACAACCTCTGAAAATCTGCTCCTCCATAAAAACAATGAGAACACAAGCAAAAACTGTCAAAGTCAACTTTTATAAAACTCTAGAAAATTAACCAAAGGCTTGCAATCATCTGAAGAATAATTAAGAAAAACTTCACAGTCTCAGTAAGAACAGAGAGCCTGGTGGCATTTTAACTTGCCTGATCCCCATCAGTCTCTCCCCGTGTCTGTGTGGCCATGAAAACAGCAGCCTAGCAGCCAGTGGTAGGGAAAGTTGAGGTCTGGAGCTCGTCATAAAGACTCAACCCTAGAGAACTGTCACTACTCAACCTGACAGCTGCCCACTTGGAAAATGGGGAAAAGCCCCTCATTTGCAGGGTTGGTGATTATTAGACCTGATTTAGAGTTCACTCAGTCAGAGAAGTCCTCTCCTTAGGACATGTTTCAGAAATAATCACCAGTAATGACTTAATATTACTGCTGCCTGAGGGGCTGATACCAGGAGGAGAAAAACAAAATGCTGGCTAAAAAATCTTATGGAGAAAAGCTGGCAAATGATATGCTTATGGAAGGCTTTGAAAAGATCTGACATGTTCCTGGGCCTCTGGCAAGGCTGTGCACATGCCCAGGAAAAACGTGAGAAAACCCCAATCTCTTACCTCTGGCTCATCTTGAGGCCTTGTGTAAGCCCCTCAGCAAAGGGTTGAAATATAGGATCAAAACATTTAGACATTTCTGCTCAATCATTGGTGGGCTCAGTGGTAAAGAATCTGCCTGTCAATGAAGGAGACACAGGTTTATTCCCTGGGTTGGGAAGATCCCCTGGAGAAGGAAATGGCAACCCACTCCATCCTGGGAAGTCCCATGGACAGAGGAACCTGGCAGGCTACAGTCCATGGGGTCACAACAAGTTGGACATGACTAAAAAACAACAAGCTCAATCTTTACCTGAACATGAAGCTAACCCGGCAGAGGCTGTAGTGACCACACAGGACTGTGAAGATGGACTTTATAGATTTGCTGCAGAAAAGTCAATAAGCAGACACAGCAACAACAAAATGAACCCTCGGTGGTGGGTAGAGAGCAGATTTCACTAGTGAATTCCTACAAACATTTAAAAAATTAATACCAATTCTTCACAATCTCTTCCAAAAAAATAAAAGAAGAGGGCACACTTCCTTACTCATTCTAGGAGGCCTGTATTACATTCAAACCAAAACCAGGCAAAGGCATCATAACAAAATAAACTATAGACCAATGACATGAATACAGATGCAAAAGCCCTCAACAAAACACTAGCAAATTAAATCCAGCAACATACATAAAGCATTACACAACATAATTAAGTGGGATTTATTCCAGAAATGCAAGCTTGCTTTAACACCCCAAAATCAATCAATGTAGTACTATACAAATTTAGAAAATGTAGTACTGGTATAAAGATAGAACATCAGTGCAGATGGTGACTGCAGCCATGAAATTAAAAGACGCTTGCTCCTTGTAAGAAAAACTATGACCAACCTAGACAGCATATTGAACAGCAGAGACATTACTTTGCCAACAAAGGTCCGTCTAGTCAAAGCTATAGTTTTTCCAGTAGTCATGTATGGATGTGAGAGTTGGACTATAAGGAAAGCTGAGCGCTGAAGAATTGATGCTTTTGAACTGTGGTGTTGGAGAAGACTCGAGAGTCCCTTGGACAGCAAGGAGATCCAACCAGTCCATCCTAAAGGAAACCAGTCCTGAGCATTCATTGGAAGGACTGATGCTGAAGCTGAAACTCTAATACTTCAGCCACCTGATGCGAAGAACTGACTCATTGGAAAAGATCCTGATGCTGGGAAAGACTGGGGGCAGGAGGAGAAGGGGATGACAGAGGATGAGATGGTTGGATGGCGTCACCGACTCGATGGACACGAGTTAGAGTGGACTCCAGGAATTGGCGATGGACACGGAGGCCTGGCATGCTGCAGTCCATGAAGTTGCAAAGAGTCGGACACGACTGAGCGACTGAACTGAACTGAACTGATAGATCAATGGAAAAGAAGTGAGAGTTCAGAAAGAATAGTCTCTTCAACAAATAATGCTAGGACAACTGAATATGTATAGACACATATCTACATGCAAAAGAACGATGCTGGGCCCCTACTTCTCACCATACATAAAAATTAACTCAAGACAGATCAGGGACCTCAGTGTAACAGCCAAAAGTATAAACTGCTTGGAAAAAAAAATAGGAGTAAATTTTCCTATTTGACCTTGTGTTAATCAGTGATTTGCTAGTCCATGACTCCAACAGCACAAATACCAAAAGAAAAAAACCAAGATAAACTGGTCTTCATCAACATTTTAAAATGTTTTGTCTCAAAGGAAACATCAAGAAAGTAAAAGACAATTTACAAACAGAAGAAGTTACCTCCAAATCATGTCTGATAAGAAAGTTGTATCCAGACTACATAAAAAACTCACCTTTAACAATGAAAAGACAGATAATCCAATGTAAAATGGGCAAAGGATTTGAAAAGACACTTCTTCAAAGAAGATACACAAATGACTAATAGGCACATGAAAAACTCTTCAACATAATTAGTCTATTCAGTTCAATTCAGTCGCTCAGTCGTGTTCGACTATTTGCGACCCCATGAATTGCAGCTCACCAGGCCTCCCTGTCCATCACCAACTCCAACAGTTCACTCAAACTTATGTCCATCAAGTCGGTGATGCCATCCAGCCATCTCATCCTCTGTCGTCCCCTTCTCCTCCTGCCCCCAATCCCTCCCAGCATCAGTCTTTTCCAATGAGTCAACTCTTCGCATGAGGTGGCCAAAGTACTGGAGTTTCAGCTTTAGCATCATTCCTTCCAAAGAACACCCAGGGCTGATCTCCTTCAGAATGGACTGATTGGGTCTCCTTGCAGTCCAAGGGACTCTCAAGAGTCTTCTCCAACACCACAGTTCAAAAGCATCAATTCTTCTGCACTCAGCTTTCTTCACAGTCCAACTCTCACATCCATACATGACCACTGGAAAAACCATAGCCTTGACTAGATGGACCTTTGTTGGCAAAGTAATGTCTCTGCTTTTGAATATGCTATCTAGGTTGGTCATAGCTTTCCTTCCACGGAGTAAGCGTCTTTTAATTTCATGGTTGCAGTCACCATCTGCAGTGATTTTGGAGCCCCCCAAAATAAAGTCTGACACTGTTTCCACTGTTTCCCCATCTATTTCCCATGAAGTGATGGGAGCAGATGCCATGAACTTCGTTTTAGGAAAATGCAAATCAAAACCACGCTGAGAAAAAAATAACACATTGAGCTATCACTCTACACTCATTAGGATAGTTAAAAAAAAAAAGACTGACAACAAAAATGTTTGAAGAAATGAAGAATTTGGACTCCTTTACAGATCTTCTTCAACTTACAGTGGGGTTACTTCCTGATAAATCCATCGAGTTGAAAATATCCTAAGTTGAAAATGTATTTAATACAGCTAACAGATAGAACATCATAGCTTAGTCTAGCCTACCTCAAACATGCTCAGAACATTTCCATTAGCTATATTTGGGCAAAATTATCTAGGACAAAATCTATTTTATAATACCATGTTGAATGTTTTATGTAATTTATTGAATACTGTACTGAAAGTGAAGAACAGAATGGTTGTATAGGTACAGAATCCTAAGTGTGTCAGTTGTCTACCCCCGTGATGATGGGGCTGCCTGGAAGCTGTAGCTTGCTGCTGACGCCCAGCATCATGAGAGTTGCTAGCCTGGGGGGGAAAAAAATCAAAACTCAAAATTCAAAGTACCATTTCTGCTACAGTACTTATTGCTTTTGTACCATTGTAAAGTTGAAAAACTGTAAGTTGAACAATCCTAAGTCAGGAACCCTTTGTACATTGCTGGTAGAACTCTCATACCTAGTAGTGTAGCCACTTTCCAAACACTTTTAACAGTTCCCCAAAATGTTAAATATAGAGTTACCGTATCACCCAGCAATCTCATTCCTAGATCTATACCAAGATAACTAAAACATACAACTATAAAAAACTTTACAGAAATTTTCTGAGTAGCATTTTTCACGTGGGAAATACCTGGAAAAGTGCATGCATGTTCTTCTGCTACCTACTCTTTTGAAACCCCAAGACTGTAGCCTCCCAGGCTCCTCTGCCTGGGATTTTCCAGGCAGGAACACCGGGTTGCCGTTTCCTTCTCCAGGGGATCTTCCCAACCCAGGGATCAAACCCATATCTCCTGCATTGGCAGGTGGATTTTTACCTCTGAGCCACCAGGACACTCCCTGGAAAAGTGGAAACAACCCAAATATGAGTAATGAATTCACTGACTAATGAATGAATAAACAAAATGTGGTATATCCATACAATGGAATATTACTCAACAATAAAAACAAATGAAGTACTGATAAATATTACCAAATAGACAAACCTTAAACACGATGCTAAATGAAAGAAGCCCATCACAAAATGCACTTGTAGGAAATGTTCAAAACAGGCAAACTCATAGAAAACAAAGGGAATTAGAGATTGCTATGGAGAGGGGAGAGGAGCAAAGGAAGTGATTGCTCATGGGTACTGGGTTTCATTATGGAGTGATGAAAATGTTCTAAATTTGACTGTGGTGATGGATGCACAACTCTGTGAACACTAAAAGTCATTTCACTGTACACTTTAAATGAGTGAATTGTATGGTCCTTACCATGGTCTATCATGATCATCTCTTCCTACTTAACCCTATAATGTCTAGATTCCAATCCTCCTCCCTACCCTCTTTGCTCCCCCTTCTCCAGCCTTGCTGACCTCCTTGTGTTTCCTGAATATACCAGACACACTCCCCACTTAGGGGCTTTGCACTGACTCTTCCCTGATAGCAATTCTTTTTCCCCACATACTCACCTCACTAACCCTTCACATTGTCTTTGCTGTAATATTATCTTATCAAGGGGGCTTACCCAGCCATGCTGTCTAAAATAACAACCTGTGTTTCCCTCAACATCACTCCCAATTCCCCTTAGCCTTTTTCTATATAACCTATCACCTTCTAATACACTGTGTTTGGTTTATTTACTATAGTCATTATTTATGTTGTGTCATCCCAATACAATATAACTTCCATGGTGGCAAAGATTTTTGTCTCTTTTCTTCATTGATATGAGTATCTGACACAGGATCTGGGACACGGTAAGTATTCAATAAATATTTGTTAAATGAATACATGAAATGAAAACATTAAAGGTTTGTCAACAGGGTGATATCTAAATAAAAGGTGGCATATTTGTATAATGGCACTCTAGCCAAATATAAAAAATTAACATGAGATCACAAAAACATACTGCTATGTGGGAAAGGAAAATTGTAAACAGATTCTACAATACAGCACCACTTGTATCTTTTTTTTTAAACCACACAATTAAAACTATTGTATATTGCTCATGGGATTGCACATGAAAACAGGTGTGACAAATTGGCTAGATTGATATGGGCCAAGTCCAAGATTTCATTGCCTGGGATAGAGAAAAGGGATGCAGGGAGGAGGGGTGAGAGGAGTGGGCAAGGAAAGAATGAAAAGGTCCTTCAACTTTAATACAGGAGATCAAGCAAATATGACAAAATGTCAACAATATTCACCCTTGGTGTTGGGAACATGAGTTCTGTTATACTATTTCCTTTGTTTTGCTGAATTTAAATTTTTTCAAAAACATTTACTTAACAAGTACAGCATAGCATGATACAAAAAAAAAAAAAAATACAGTTTCTAGGTATTGATCAAATCCATTCAAGCAATTAGCTAATTCAATAAATCTTAGATCAAACGTCTAAGTGTCCCTTGGGATTTTACTATTTCCCATATAAATGTTATCTTCCCAGGAATCAGGTACTTTTAAGTTTTGGTTTAGGCACTTGTAAGACTGTTCAGACACAAATTCCCATTTATCATTTTCTCTCAAAAACTAGCAATTTCATGCTGAGTTATCTTTATTAGACTCTTATCATCCCCATCACAAATCCCCTTAACAGGGGCCTTCTTTGGGGATCTGATTTTAATTAAAAGAACTCTGATTTTAATTAAAAGAAATTTTATCAATAAACTTTCATTCACTCTCTTCAACTGGTCTGCCTCCTGTTGGTACTTATGTTTGCCAACGAATATCTGTCTGTACGCATTTGGATTTTTCTATACTTTTTTCTTAGTCCAATACTTCCAAAGCTAAATAAGTAGCTATTTAAGTCTACTCCAGACTGAAAAGTCACCTCCCTCTAAGTTCTATTGCTTAATTTATACATGTGTATGTGTAAACATATATTTTGTTTTGTTTTGTTTTTTTATCTATAACACC
>NW_011494819.1:511043-525684 GCF_000754665.1 Bison bison bison | reverse complement strand
TTTTTTTTTTTTTTTTTATCTATAGCAGTGAATTAGTCTGCTTTTTCTAGCTTATGTTGGGTAACAGCCCTAAATAAGCGGCTCACAGCAATGGTTTCTTTTTCATTGACTTCACATATTAGTAGCTGTAGGCTGGCGTGTGTGTGTGTGTGTGTGTGCGTGCGTGCTCAGTCATGTCTGACTCTTTGTGACCCTACAGACTGTAGCCCACCAGGCTCTGCCTATACGATTTTCCAGGCAAGAATACTGGAGTGGGTTGCCATCTTCTCCTCCAAGGGATCTTCCCAACCCAGGGAACAAACTCGCATCTCTTGTGTCTCCAGCTTTGGCAGGTGGATTCTTTACCACTGGTGCCACCTGGGAACCCACCTGGGAAGTTTACTCTGCTTTATTTACCTTCTCAATTTAGGACCTAAATTGAGTTAGGAGGAAGGAAAAAGAGCAAGAGAGTTAGAACAAACATGGAGTGGCTTGTAAAGATTCTGCCTGGGCATGGTGTGTATCATGCTCACTCATTTTCCATTGGCTAAAACAAGTCATGTGGACAAGCCCAACATCACTGGAGTATGACCAGATGTTTCTCCTACTGATGCACTGCCTGCTGGTCACATGGCAGTGAACGAGGACATATAATCCTCAGACAGTAGGGGTTAGCAAACTGCTGCTCATAGGCCAAATCTGTGGTTTTAGATATGTTCACATTGAGATTTTCTGACAGATCTCAAAGAGAGATGTCTAGAAGATAGCTGCTGCTGCTGCTGCTAAGTCACGTCAGTTATGTCCAACTCTGTGCGACCCCATAGACGGCAGCCCACCAGGCTCCTGTCCCTGGGATTCTCCAGGCAAGAATACTGGAGTGGGTTGCCATTTCCTTCTCCAGTGCATGAAAGTGAAATGTGAAAGTGAAGTCACTCAGTCGTGTCCGACTCTTTGCGACCCCATGGACTGTAGCCTACCAGGCTCCTCCGTCCATGGGATTTCCCAAGCAAAAGTAGTGGAGGGGGTTGCCATTTTCTTCTCCCCTAGAAGACAGCTAGAAACACACACAAAAAATGTCTGAAGTTAGGAAGAAAGGTCAAGGATAGAAGCAAAATTTGAGAGAAAATAGCTGAAAGTTATAGAAGCAGGTGAAACTTCACAAGGACAGAATATATATAATAGATCTATCTGTCTGCCTACCTACCTACTTCAGGACAGAATTCTGGAGATTAAAGATGAATCAGTAAAGGAAATAAATGAACTATTAGAGTAGAAGAAAAATGAAGTTACTGCCTTAACATTGGGATCAAGAGAAAATCCTAAAAGGAATGAGGGAATCAATATATCAATGAATCAGAGCAGTAAAGAAATATAAGAAGAAAAGACTAAGGACAGGGAAATTGGAGCACAAGGTGCTTCATTAAAAATCAACAAACAAACACTGAGTTGTGTTCTTTATTTTGTAATATACAACAAGTAAGTACAAGATATGTTCGTAAAAGATATCTCTCCCTACATATATTTGTTGCTGTTTTGATTAGGATAAATAATATTTAAACAAGGAAAAACATGAATTAAAAATAATTTTAAAACAAACAAAAATGATGGAAGTCTTAAATCATAAGATGATTTTCATATTCTTCTTTCAAACTCTTTTATCTCTTGACTAAAATTCCCTAAAATTCTTGGCAGAAAAGATCTCGTCAGTCTAATTCAAAGCACTATCTCAGGCAAAGCTTCTTTCTTTAATACTTTGCTTGGAGTGGACTCAACAGTTGTAACACTTGGTTTCACAGTGCTTCTTGCTGGTTTTACAAGTTTAGGGAGCATGTTACATCAACATATCAAATTATTAGTTTACTGGCTACATTTGTGAGCAGGTTGTTTTTTGGTTACATTGTGAGTGGGTGACTCGAAGCTCACATGACATTTTCATGCCATATTTACTTTGCCTTTATCATTTTACATGTCTGAAAGACAACTACATTGAACTATCTATAAAGTTCTCACACAGTTCCATGGGTTTTTCTCTTTTTTTTCTTTTCACTTATACAACATTCTAAGTGCCTACTGATTATAAAAACATTTTAATATTAATAGAGTTGGACACGACTGAGTGAATGAACTGAACTGAACTCAGTGAGGCACAATGTACAAAGAGTAAGATGGACCCATTTTAGCTGCTCAGTCTTAGGAATTTTAATAAATCCATACACATGTGTAACCACCATACCAATCAAGATACAGAGCAGTTCAATGCCACCCAAAAGTTTCTTCATACCACTTTGCAGTTAATTCTTTATCCCTTTCTCACCCTTGCTCCTGGAAACCACTGATCTGCTTTTTGTTATTATGGATTAGTTCTGCCTGTTCTACAATATCAAATAAATGTTACTATATAATATGAATTATTCTCTCACAGGCTTCTCTTGGCATATGTTTCTGCTATTCCTTTATATTGTTACATACTCCTTTTCACTTTGAATAGCAGTCCATTGACTGAATATTCTACAATCATTTATTTGTTGATGGACATTTGTATTGTTTTTACTTTGGGACTGCTGCTGCTGCTACTGCTGCTGCTAAGTCGCTTCAGTCGTGTACGACTCTGTGTGACCCCATAGACGGCAGCCCACCAGCCTCCCCCGTCCCTGGGATTCTCTAGGCAAGAACACTGGAGTGGCTTGCCATTTCCTTCTCCAGTGCATGAAAGTGAAAAGTGAAAGTGAAGTCTCTCAGTCGTGTCCGACTCCTAGCAACCCCATGGACTGCAGCCTACCAGGCTCCTCTGTCCATGGGATTTTCCAGGCAAGAGTACTGGAGTGGGGTGCCATTGCCTTCTTCGAGCAAAAACATTACGAACATTTATGTGGTGGTTTAGTCACTAAGTCAAGTCCGACTCTTGTGACCCCATGGACTGTAGCTTGCCAGGCTCCTCTGTCCATGGGATTCTCTAGGCAAGAATACTGGACTGAGTTGCCATTCCCTTCTCTAGGGGATCTTTCCAACCCAGGAATTGAACCTGGGTCTTCTGTATTGCAGGCAGATTCTTTACCAACTGAGCTACATAGGAAGCACAAGTCATTTTGTAGACAATGTTTTCATTTCTCTTGGGTAAATGCCTAGGGAACTGTGGGTTTCCCTGGTGGCTCAGACGTTAAAGCATCTGCCTGCAATGCAGAAGACCTGGGTTCCATCCCTGGGTTGGGAAGATCCCCTGGAGAAGGAAATGGCAACCCACTCCAGTATTCTTGCCTGGAGAATCCCATGGACAGAGGAGCTTGGTGGGCTACAGTCCACGGGGTCACAAAGAGTCAGACACGACTGAGCAACTTCACATGATAAGTATATGTTTAATTTTATAAGAAACTGACTTTTTATACTCTTAATAGCAATGTATGAGCTCACATTGCTCTACATCCTTATCAAAACTTAGCCATATCAGTATTTTTTAATTTTAGTCATTCAAATGGGTAAAATGGTTTTTAAAAAAGAGTCATGTATTTGGAAATTAAAACACCTAGTTATAAATAAATCACAGGTCAAATAAATAACGAGCTAGAAATCATTCACAAATGAGTTATGGTGAAAATACTACATATCACAACTTTGTGGATGCTGATAAAGCAGTACTTATAAGGAAATGAATATTTAAATTTATATTAGAAAATAAGAATGGCTAAAATTAATGAGGTCCATTTAATAAAAACAACAATAAAGTAATATCAAAGACAATGGAAGCAAGAGAGGAAACAACAAAACAAAGGAAATAGAAAAGAAAGATATAACAGCGCATGCATGCATGCTAAGTTGCTTCGGTCATGTCGGACTCTTTGCAATCCTATAGAGGGTAGCCCTCCAGACTCCTTTGTCTCTGAGATTCTCCAGACAAGAATACTGGAGTGGACTGCCATGCCCTCCTCCTGGGGATCTTCCTGACCCAGGGATCAAACCCGTGTCTCTTATATCTCCTGCAATAGGAGGTAGGTTCTTTACCATTAGTCCACCTGGAAAGCCCAAGATATGATAGTCTCACAAAACCAAATCTGTGCTCCAGAAAGATTAACAGAGTAGCCTCTAGCAAAAGTCATCAAGGGAAAAAAGGGAAGATGGGAATTTCAAGGAAAACAATTCACAAAAAGTGTTGCTAATGATAAAACGTCAGATTTCAAGCAAAAATTAGAATTTTGGAAAATATGCATTCATTACATGTGCTAGACATCTTCTCAGTACTTAAAGGCACTCCTGATATGATCTGTGCTGATAATTCAAATGTGGTTTTTAAAAAATAATGCAAATAAAATCTGTCAAAATGTGTACGATCCAAAGATGGTAAGATTTATTTGTAGATAATACTTAAATGCGAAAAGCAAAACTTTAAAACATTTAGAAAATAATCATAAAGAATAGCTGTATGACATTAGGCCAGAGAACGATTACTTGAAAAGACAAACAGAAGCACAAAACCACATAGGCAAAGGCTGAATTGACTGCATTAAAATGAACACTTCCGTATAATAAAAGACAGCATTTACAAATTTAAAAAGACAAGCCACAGACTGAAAAAAGGCAATGTAAAACAGACAAAGGATTAATATTTAGGATATGTAAAGAAATAACTTCTACAAACAATAAAAAAAATACAATTTCTTTAAGTGGGAAAAAGGGGTGAAAAAGTAATTCACAGAAGAAAACAAAAGGTTTTAAACATGAAAAAATCCTTAACCTTACCAGTAATCAGGAAAATGCAAATTAAAACAACAATGAGATAAGATATTCCATCTTTTATAATGGCAAAAATAATGTCTAATTATACTGCTGGATCATCAAAAAAGCAAGAGAGTTCCAGAAAAACATCTATTTCTGCTTTATTGACTATGCCAAAGCCTTTGACTGTGTGGATCACAATCAACTGTGGACAATTCTGAAAGAGATGGGAATACCAGACCACCTGACCTGCCTCTTGAGAAACCTGTATGCATGTCAGGAAGCAACAGTTAGAACTGAACATGGAACAACAGACTGGTTCCAAATAGGAAAAGGAGTACGTCAAGGCTGTATACTATCACCCTGCTTATTTAACTTCTATGCAGAGTACATCATGAGAAATGCTGGGCTGGAAGAAGCACAAGCTGGAGTCAAGATTGCCAGGAGAAATATCAATAACCTCAGATATGCAGATGACACCACCCTTATGGCAGAAAGTGAAGAGGAGCTAAAGAGCCTCTTGATGAAAGTGAAAGAGGAAAGTGAAAAAGTTGGCTTAAAGCTCAACATTCAGAAAACTAAGATCATGGCATCTGGTCCCATCACTTCATGGCAAATAGATAGGGAAACAGTGGAAACAGTGTCAGATTTTATGTTTTTTGGGCTCCAAAATCACTGCAGATGGTGACTGCAGCCATGAAATTAAAAGATGCTTACTCCTTGGAAGGAAAGTTATGACCAACCTAGATAGCATATTCAAAAGCAGAGACATTACTTTGCCAACAAAGGTCCGTCTAGTCAAGGCTATGGTTTTTCCAGTGGTCATGTATGGATGTAAGAGTTGGACTGTGAAGAAAGCTGAGTGCAGAAGAATTGATGCTTTTGAACTGTGGTGTTGGAGAAGACTCTTGAGAGTCCCTTGGACTGCAAGGAGATCCAACCAGTCCATTCTGAAGGAGATCAGCCCTGGGATTTCTTTGGAAGGAATGATGCTAAAGCTGAAACTCCAGTACTTTGGCCACCTCATGCAAAGAGTTGACTCATTGGAAAAGACTGATGCTGGGAGGGATTGGGGGCAAGAGGAGAAGGGGACGATAGAGGATGAGATGGTTGGATGGCATCACGGACTCGATGGACGTGAGTTTGAGTGAACTCTGGGAGTTGGTGATGGACAGGGAGGCCTGGTGTGCTGCAATTCATGGGGTCGCAAAGAGTCAGACATGACTGAGCAACTGAATTGAACTGAACTGAACTGATACCAAATATTGCCATAGAAAGAAAGAAAGAAAGTGAAGTTGCTCAGTCGTGTCCAACTCTTTGTGACCCCATGGACTGTAGCCTACCAGGCTTCTCCGTCCATGGGATTTTCCAAGCAAGAATACTGGAATGGGTTGCCATTTCCTTTTCCAGATCTTCCCAACCCAGGGATTGAACCCGGGTCTCCCACACTGTAGGCAGACGCTTTACCGTCTGAGCCACCAGGGAAGTCCAAATATTGCCATAGACCAAAGGGAACTGTTCTTTTGGTGGAACATAAGTTGGGATGCCAGTTTGGAGAGCAATCTGGCAATACTCCTTGGAATATTTTTTCCAGTAGTCACATACAGATATGAGAGTTGGGCAACAAAGAAAGCTGAGTGCCAAAGAATTGATGCTTTTGAACTGTGGTATTGAAGAAGACTCTTGAGAGTTCCTTGGATTGCAAGGAGATCAAACCAGTCAATCCTAAAGGGAAACGGTCCTGAATATTCATTGGAAGGACTGATGCTGAAGCTGAAACTCCAATACTTTGGCCACCTGATGCTAAGAACTGACTCATTGGAAAAGACCCTGATGCTGGAAAAGACTGAAGACAGAAGGAGAAGGGGACGACAGAGGATGAGATGATTGGATGGCATCACCGACTTGATGCACATGAGTTTGAGAATCTGATGGATAAGGAAGCATGGCGTGCTGCAGTCCATGGGCCTGCAAAGAGTCAGTCACTACTGAGTGACTGAACTGAACTGAGCTGGCAATAATCCACTAACACTGATGTCATATATCCTCATGATTCCACTCTTGGGTATGTACACCTAGAAAAGCCTTTCAGAGGTGAACAAAAAGCATATGTAAGTATGTCCACTGTAGTATTATTCACGGTAACAAAAAGTTAGAAGAAATCTTAATATCTTTTGCCAGGAAAATAACAATAGATTAAACAAATTGTGATACAGCCAGACAATGGAATATCATCCAGCCATCAAAATGATTAAATCTCAAACACATAATTAATGCTGCATACAAAAATATAGATTCAGGAAGATATGTGCAGCATGAGGCTATTTATGTAAAGTTCTAAAACATACAAAATAAATAATATGGATTGTTATGGCCAAATCATATGCAATAAAAATGTAAACAGGTACATGGGAATGATGAATATTAAATTCAGCATAGTGGTTCCCTCTGGAGAGGCTTTCAGAGGTGCACAAAAAGCATATGTAAGTGTGCCCATTGTAATAATATTCACAGTAACAAAAAGTTGGAAAAAATCTAAATATCTTTAGCCAGGCAAGCAACAATAGATAAATAAATTGTGATAGAGCCAGACAATGGAATATCATACAGCAGTCAAAATGATTAAATTTCCTGCCTGCAACGAGGGAGACCCAGGTTCAATTCCTGGGTCGGGAAGATCCCCTGGAGAAGAAAATGGCAACCCACTCCAGTATTCTTGCTTGGAGAATTCCATGGACAGAAGAGCCTGGTGGGCTACAGTCCATGGTGTCACAAAGAGTCGGACATGATCGAGTGACTAACACTTTCACACACATTTTCTGGGGAGGCAGAAAGCAGAATGAGACTAGAGAGAGCTAAAAAGTTTTGACTATACTTGTAATGTTTTACTTCTTAAAAAACAAAAACTGCATGCAAGTATGCCAAAAGGTTAGCATTTCAAAGAGCAGCCATCCATACTCATACTCTTCTCAATGTTTGAAATATTTCTCGATAACAAACTCTTGTGAAAATATTTTGTCATTGGGAATGAAGAGAGCCACAGTCACTATATTTGATCTTCATCTTACAAATGCACTCCATCCTTAAATCAAGAAGCCTGGATTGGGGACAGTGTGTGTGTGGTGAGGTAAGGTGAGAGAGAAAGTTAACATCTGTCAGGAATCATATGTATACATCATGTTATTTAAATATCCTTATTGTAGACATTATAAAGGGGGTTCAAAGAGCTTCAGTAACTTGCCTAGTATGTCACAACGAGAAGAGATCACAGTGAGATTCAAACTGTATCTGGCTTCAGAGCCCATACTCATTGCCCTGATAGTAAAAAAGCTCTTCTTGGAGGTGTAATTAAGATATGACCTAACTCTGTGCTCCAGGATGGAAGCAACACAAATACAATAGCTTCTCATCGAATCACATATGAGTATAGATCTAGGCAAGGAAGTGGTACTAGCAGAAACTTTTAGAGAAGGAAATAACATGAGGAGTTTGGGTATTTTAATAATTTTCCTAACTTCTCTTTATTATTTATTCCATGGGACATTTAGAACCTCTGCCTCTCCCTGGAAACTCTGGAAGTGATGCCAATTTTACAAATAGATTCCTCAAGACCATTAAGTTATATAGAGGTTTGTTTGCTTCCTTTATGAGTTGAACGTATACCTGTTGTCAGTAGCCTAACAACTTGAGAGTTTAACAAATATAAATACATACTTAAACACGATTCCAAAATTATGAGGATAAATGAAAACACAAGAGATTCTCGGTCCTAGTTTAGGATTTGGCTTTGTATCTTTAAGACAAGCACCATGGGTCAGGTACTTTTGTTTGTATTTACTGAGCCAAGATTCATGTAGTCAGTTCCGTTGGCCCTCATTCGGAAATGGGTTCCTTCATAGTCCCCCTTCCTGTATTACTATTATTGATTTTTGTTTCCTGGGAAACCAAACCTCGCTCTAATTAGAGAATGAGGTCACATTCTGAAGTTGCAGATTTCATTCTTTGCCCTGGACTCTTCCCTGGACTGTTTCGGACCCTCTGTAACAGGAGGTCTGATGGTCAAAGTTGTCCTTTTCTCTTAGCCTTGGCAGAAAGCCAATGCCTAAAGCCATGAACTCCAGCTTTTATCTTCCATCTGCAGGGTGACTCAATCCCAAGCAAAGTAACAACTAAAGACGTGGAGACATGCACCTCAGAGACAGCTGTGGGAATCAGATTGGATCTGCACTCAAGCCTGCTAGAAATAAAAGACCACTGACTTTGGCATTTGGATGGAAAGCTCTGCCAAGCACACACACAGGCAGGCGTCTTCTCTCTCCCTCTCTCACTCACACACACACACAAATGCATGCACATAGGCACACCTTTTAGAGGAGAGGCTCCGAAAAATTCCCCACATATGGCAAACATATTTTAGGGGAAGCACCATGACTAGAGGCCAGTGGGAAAGAAAGAAAAAGAAAATAATGAGAAAAATCTTCAATAAGTCTCAATCGTTCCAGTCAGACTGCTGAGAAAGAATGCAAAGGACTGGAGATAAAAATAATTGATAAAATCAGCATCCCAACATAGGTAAATTCTTTCGCTATTTCAAACAATTACTAGAACTTACTCTGGTAGACAACAATAGCCCGGGGAACTGGCCTCTATATTTATCCGTGAAGTACTTTGCTTAACACAGTGGATGAACATGAAAAGAACACTTACATAATGTAAAAAAAAATTTTTTCTAACTCACAATTTCAAAAATTCTTCATTTTATTTGCAAATAATTGTGTGTGTGCAAATGCAAGAATAACCAATTTTAACTAGCATCGGCTCCCAATATTTTGTTTTCTAAATTCCTATCATATTCTATGATCAACTAAATGCTTAAAAACACTGTGGAGAATGGCATTGAAATATGTATAATATCATATATGAAACGAGTCGCCAGTCCAGGTTCGATGCACAATACTGGATGCTTGGGGCTGGTGCACTGGGATGACCCAGAGGGATGGTACGGGGAGGGAGGAGGGAGGGGGGTTCAGGATGGGGAACACATGTATACCTGTGGACAATTCATTTTGATATATGGCAAAACCAATACAATATTGTAAAGTTAAATAAAATAAAATTTTAAAAAAAGAAGAAAAAAAATTAAAAAAAACCTTGTTATAATTACATAACTGATCTCTAATTTATCTGTTTATAAGTTAAGAATTGATTTATCAAGTTTTCTCAAAATAAAACAAGAAAATATTTTAACTTCCGCTTTAAAGAATTCTTGATAAAAGTTAATCAGATCATTTGAACACAAAATAACTTGTGATAAAAAGTGGTGGAGTGGAAGAAACACTGACCTGATGTTCTCAGGGACTTTATGATTGAAGGGTTTTCTAGAAACTGAGTTTAGATTTTTGCCTTGAGGGTAGGTTTATTTTAAGTAGAAAGAGCACATGGCTACAATGTGGGGAACGGACCATCGATTGGTAAGACTGAGGCAGGAGTGAAAGGGTAATTTAGTAGTCCAGGGCCTGGAGGCCAGCTCTGGCTCTGTACTGCCTCTCTGCCATCAGCTCCTGAGGCAAAGGCATGGTGGGAGACAGAATAAAGTTCTCTCTCCAAGAGTACTCAACTTACAATGGAGTCATGTCTTGATAAACACACCATTAAGTTGAAAATATCCCAAGTCGAAAATACATACAATATACCTAACCTTCCCAACACCATAGCTTAACTATGTTCAGAACACTTACATCAGCCCTGGTGGTGGTGGTGGTGGTTCAGCCACTAAGTCGTGTCCGACTCTTGTGACCCCATGGACTGTAGCCTATCAGCCTCCTCTGTCCATGCAATTTACCAAGCAAGAATACTGCAGTGAATTGCCATTTCCTTCTCCAGGGGCTCTAACACAAAGCCTATACTATAATAAAGTGTTGAATATCTCATGTAATTTATTGAGCACTGTACTCAAAGTGGAAAACAGATTGATTATGTCTTGATCATTTACCCTGGTGATCTTGTGGCTGACTTGGAGCTGCCCAGTATCATAAGAGAGTATCTTTCTACATATTATCAGCCTGGGAAAAGATCAAAATCTAAAATTCAAAGTACAGTTTCTACTGAATGTATATAGCCTTCAAAGCATCATAAGTTTAACCACTATAAGTCAGAAACTGTCTATATAACTTGCAAAAGTAGTGCCTTAAGAAGAAAATTAAGGTTCATGTTTATTCCCAGAAAGGCTAACTTTCTAGTGAGTAAAAGAAAAGCTGATTAACATATTAAAGGGATAAAAAAAGTGGTAGCACAAAAACCAAAGTTTTAAATGAGGAAAGATTAACTTTACAGAAATAAAACGATCAACAAATCAAAAGGCATGAAAAATAAGAGACTTAAGATCCATAATCAAATGTTATTTGTAGACCTTGGTTGGATCATCATTTCAATATGCCAACTACAAAACACATTTTGGGAGAACCAGCATAGTTTGAACATGGACTGGGTATTAGATGATAATATGGGATTATCATTAACTTTGTTAAGTCTGATGATATTATTGTGGTTATGTAAGAAATCTTCCTGACTTTTTGGAAAGGCATGCTGAAATATTTAGGGCATGAAATGCCATGATGTGTGATATCTGCTATAAAATACTTCAACAAAGAGAACAACATGGGATCTTCCATGGTAGTCCACTGATTAGGAATCTGCCTTCCAATACAGGGGATGTGGGTTCAATCCCTGGTCCAGAAACTAAGATCCCACATGCCTCAGGGCAACTAAGCCTGCATGCAGCAACTAGAAGCCTCTGTAGGCCACAGTGAAGATCCAGCATAGCCAAATAAATAAATAAATAAAATTGGCAAAGATAACCACGAACAAGTATATTTTAAAAAAAAAGAAAACAAAATTGGAGAGACAAATCACAAAATGTTAATAAATGATGGGGGTAAAGTATACTATTCTCCTACTCTTCTACATATATTTCAAGTTTTCTTCACTAAATATTTTAAACAGGAAAGAAAATCTGATACAATAACCAGTCTACCCACTAAGCTGTAATAATATTGGTTGCCTGAGTTAAAGAAGGAAATGGCCCAGACCAAGCATGTCTTGAGGACAGAAAGATACCTGAGGAAGTCTTTTATACTGTCTTTGTGTGGCAAATTGTGGAATATGGGCTGATGAGCACTCTTCTCAAATTTTACCTGACAAACTATCCAAATTCCCCCAAGGGAGCCGAAGTCAGGGATGGTAAGAGGGGACCTGTGAGACAGTTCAGAGGCTACCGGGGAAACAGGCAGCCCCAGCTGCCTCCACTCTCTGACCTAGACCTACAATAGTTGGGGAAACAGAGAGCTCACTGTGTAACATAAAAAGCCAAAGGGAAGGTGAATTTTATTATCCCTCACTTAGAGTTCTTACAAAGCTCGCCATATTGTGGATTACTCTTTCAATTGCTATTTTGAACAATAATATACCATGTGGAAGAAGATACGTCAATAATTGCAAATTTTTATATATTTATGGAGGTCACTGCCAAAAACCCTTTACAACAGAGAACATATTTAAAATAGAGTAGTTCCTTCTGGGGCTATGAGCTCAAAGTGCAAGTAATGGATGCAGTTGTACATAAGCCTTTAATTTTAAAAGTTGCTTTAAAAGCAGTCTGACAAGTGGCTACTTTGTGGAGATTAGACATTTTCACCTAGAATAATTATGGAAATAGAATATAATTTTTAAAATTGATACAACCCACTATGGAGACCAGTATGGAGATTTCTTTCAAAAAACTAGGAATAAGACTACCATATGATCCAACAATCCTACTACTGGGCATATACCCTGAGGAAACCATAATTGAAAAGTACACATGTACCCCCATGCTCACTGCAGCACTGTTTACAATAGCTAGGACATGGAAGCAACCTCGATGTCCATTGACAGATGAATGGATAAAGAAGTTATAGTACATATACACAGTGGAATATTACTCAGCTATGAAAAAGAGCATATTTAAATCAGGTCTAATAAGGTGGATTAAACTAGAGTCATTATACAGAGTGAAGTAAATAAGAAAGAAAAAAAATGAATGTCATATATTAACATGTATATATGGAATCTATATATACATATATTAACATGTATATATGATCTGTGTTCGTTTCCAAGGCAAACCATTCAATATCACGGTGATCCAAGTCTATGCCCTGACCAATAATGCTGAAGAAGCTGAAGTTGAATGGTTCTATGAAGACCTACAAGACCTTCTAGAACTAACACCCCAAAAAGGTGTCCTTTTTGTTACCGGGGATTGGAATGCAAAAGTAGGAAGTCAAGAAACACCTGGAGTAACAGGCAAATTTGGCCTCGGAGTACAGAATGAAGCTGGGCAAAGGCTAACAGAGTGTCAAAAAGAAAACGCACTGGTGATAGCAAACACCAACTTCCAACAACACAAGAGAAGACTCTATACATGGACATCACCAGATAGTCAACACCAAAATCAGACTGATTATATTCTTTGCAGCCAAAGATGGAGAAGCTCTATACAGTCAGCAAAAACAAGACTGGGAGCTGACTGTGGCACAGATCATGAACTCCTTATGGCCAAATTCAGACTTAAATTGAAGAAAGTAGGGAAAACCACTAGACCATTCAGGTATGACCTAAATCAAATCCCTAACGATTATACAGTGGAAGTGAAATTTAGAATTAAGGGACTAGATCTGATAGACAGAGTGCCTGATGAACTATGGATGGAGATTCGTGACATTGTACAGGAGACAGGGATCAAGACCAGCCCCAAGGAAAAGAAATGCAAAATAGCAAAATGGCTGTCTTAGGAGGCCTTACAAATAGCTGTGAAAAGAAGAGAAGCAAAAAGCAAAGGAGAAAAGGAAAGATATAAGCATCTGAATGCAGAGTTCCAAAGAAAAGCAAGAAGAGATAAGAAAGTCTTCCTCAGTGATCAATGCAAAGAAATAGAGGAAAACAACAGAATGGGAAAGACTAGGGATCTCTTCAAGAAAATCAGAGATATCAAAGGAACATTTCATGCAAAGATGGGCACAATAAAGGACAGAAATGGTATGGACCTAACAGAAGCAGAAGATATTAAGAAGAGGTGGCAAGAATACACAGAAGAACTGTACAAAAAAGATGTTTCATGACCCAGATAATCACAATGGTGTGATCACTCACCTAGAGTCAGACATCCTAGAATGTGAAGTCAAGTGGGCCTTATGAAGCATCACTACAAACAAAACTAGTGGAGGTGATGGAATTCCAGTAGAACTATTTCAAATCCTGAAAGATGACGCTGTGAAAGTGCTGCAATCAATATGCCAGCAAATTTGGAAAACTCAGCCATGGCCACAGAACTGGAAAAGTTCAGTTTTCATTCCAATCCCAAAGAAAGGCAATGCCAAAGAATGCTCAAACTACCACACAATTGCACTCATCTCACACGCTAGAAAAGTCACGCTCAAAATTCTCCAAGCCAGGCTTCAACAGTATGTGAACTGCGAACTTTCAGATGTTCAAGCTGGTTTTAGAAAAGGCAGAGGAACCAGAGATCAAATTGCCAACATCTTTGGATCATGAAAAAAGCAAGAGAGTTCCAGAAAAACATCTATTTCTGCTTTACAGACTATCCCAAAGCCTTTGATTATATGGATCACAACAAACTGTGGAAAATTCTGAAAGAGATGGGAATACCAGACCACCTGACCTGCCTCTTGAGAAACCTGTATGCAGGTCAGGAAGCAACAGTTAGAACTGAACATGGAACAACAGACTGGTTCCAAATAGGAAAAGGAGTACGTCAAGGCTGTATACTATCACCCTGCTTATTTAACTTCTATGCAGAGTACATCATGAGAAACGCTGGGCTGGAAGAAGCACAAGCTGGAATCAAGATTGCTGGGAGAAATATCAATAACCTCAGATATGCAGATGACACCACCCT